>NW_026067932.1:9260416-9369215 GCF_014885135.2 Alexandromys fortis
GTTTTCCTTTGTAAGAGTTGCCACGGCCATGGTGTTTCTTCACAGCAATAGAAACCCTAACTAAGACAACCCACCAAAACCATACTGCACAATGTGACTTCGGTTGAAGCTTTGGTGCTAAGGTGGAACCCTGTTGTGATGCGCTTCCCCTCCCCCACACCTCTTGATGATGGGAAGCAGACTGACCTCAAAACCATAATCAAAGCATGGCCCTATATCCAGGCATGGTGGTGCACATCTGCAATCCACATCTGTAACGCACGCACTGAAGCAGGACAGCGATGCATTCTGAGGGCGGCCTGGGCCACACAGGGAGCCCCTGTCGCAGATTCAACCAAAAGGCCTCATGCCCCAGGGCGTTTTGTGCACCTGATATTTTCACCTGCGCGTTCACGTGCGCTGTCATTTTGAGAAGGGCACGCCACCCATTGGTGTCTCATCTTCCGCTTTTGTTCCTGTGGCGATGTTTCCTCTGTGGAGCCCTGTCTACTCCTCGTCATGTCTAAGATAGTCTAAAACATCTGATTGTTGGGGACAGTATTTTGTTTTTGTCTATTGTGTATTTATTCAGATCTTTGATGCCGTCGATGTGAGAAGCACCCCAAATTTTAAAAACACAAAAGAAAGTGAGAAAAGTATATGTCTTACGGGTATTCGTTGATTTCCTGCTGGCGTAGAGACATGCCCCTGGTACACTTGTGTCCAGAGATGTTGTTTATAAAGGGGTCACAATCTGCTTGTTAGCTGTTGGGTTTCTAGGTAAAAAGTGGGAGTTTTGAATCTTTGCTTCAAACCTGTGTCTCCGGCTCCATCTCCCCTCATGGGCTACAACGTCCAGCATCATGCGATATAACGGTGAAAAATCAGGTAAGAGCGTTCTGTTTATGAGCCAGGTTCCTCTTGCCTCAGCCTCCCAGTTGCTGGGACCACAGCCGTATGCCGCCATGTTAGTTACTTCTCTACCGCTGTGCTAAAACAGCAAGGCCAAGGCCTCTTAAAGAAGAACTTTGGGGAGGGTTTGTAGGTCCAGAGGGTTAGAGTCCATGACATCAGGGGGAACGTAGGGCACCAGGTGCGGGAAGTTGACAGCTCTAAGCACAACCCAGAATGCGGCTGTCTTTACCCTCTCAAAGCCCGCCCCCTTCCCAGAGATACACTTCCTCCTAAAACGACCAGAATCTGTACACCAAGGATACACTAAGGCCAAGATCTCAGCACAAAGGAGATTTCTTTGCCCCAGAAAAGATGGGGATAGAAGACAAGGGGGGGGGGAGGACAAAGGAGAGGGGAAGGGATATTCGCCAGAGGGACAAAGGTCTGTCTCTGGATAGGGGAGACAGACATGACCTATAAGCAAACGGCACCTTATAAAGGGCAAAGGGGAAAGCCGGTGCTAGGATGAGTTGGTTTGTTTTGATTGGGCTTGGTAATTAGGTGAGCCAAAGGGGTTTTTTGAATGCTGAACTTTAATGCTTTGATAGCTGGACCTTGGTGGTCAGCCTTACAAGGAGGAAGTGGCCAAAGAAGGGAGTAGCTTGGTGGCAGCTTTAGGAATGTAATCTAATGGTTTAGGTTTAGTGGGAAGCAGAAAGGGCCTGAGCCAAGTCCGCCGGTAACAAGGCCACACTTCCTAAACCTCCTTAACAGCACCATCCACTGAGGACGGAGAATGCAAATGCCCGCAGACTACAGAGCACATTTATCATTCACATAACCACAGCCGCTATGGTTCTGACTTGAAGAAAGCAGTCTGGGCCCTTTAAAGGGGAACATAGCGAATGTGCGCAGGAGGTGCTCTTAGCGGCTGCAGCTGAGGCTGTGTCCTCTCAGGACCCCGAGGGCAGGCCAGTACAGATGCCTGAATCCTGACAACTGTGTCTCAATGAACCCATCCATTCACTTCTTTCCTTCTTATTGTATGGGATAAATCTATATACATGTATATATTGGGTTTTGCTTTGTTGTTTTCGAGACAGGGTTTCTCTGTGTAGCTCTGGCTGTCTTGGAACTCACTCTGTAGACCAGGCTGGCATTGTCATCGAACTCAGAGATCCTCCTGCCTCTGCCTCCGGGGTGCTGGGATGAAAGGCCTGCGCCACCATGCCCAGCTACCTGTATATGTGTATGTATCATGTATGTGTAGAGGTCAGAAATATCAGCTGGATATTTTCCTTAATCATTCTCCACCTTATTTGTTTACTTACGTATGTATGTATGTATGCATGCATGCATGTATGTTGGGTCGGGATCTCTCACTGAACCTGGAGCTGCATGATTTAGCAAGACAATCTAACCAATGAGCTCTGGGGATGCTCCTGTCTCCACCTCCTGAGTGCTGAGATCACGGGCCTGTACCACCATGCCCCACTTTTTGTGTGGAGACCGAGACTCCACACTCTGGGCCCCATGCGTGCGTGCAGGTGCTGTGCCGACTGAGCCATTTCCCTTTGTTTCTTAATCCAGTGTGGTTGAACTGTCTAACCCTGACAACCCAGGAAGCTGGATTTAAATAAAATCTCAAGTAGCTCCTGTTCTGGAACTACAGCCAGGTCTTGAAGAATCCAGAATGTTCTGTTACCCCTGCACCATTTGGCACAGTTGGTGTTGATCTAATACCTCTTTGGTTTGTGGAGAAAGGAATTTTCATAGAAGGCACTGCAGCAGGAGGGGCATAATAGGTGGGTTTAGCACGGTAATAATAATAATTAAGATAACTTCACAGATGGTGGTGATCCATCTGTCTTTCCGACTTCCCGCTTCTTTCCCGGGAACCCTGCATCATTTTAGATTCACAAGGAGGTTGGATTAAAAAAAAAGGATCGCTAGCTACATTTTTCCCACAAGGAAAAGTGATGTGGGTTTCCTAGATGAATGTATGAACAGCTTCTTGGAGATCAGCTTTGAAGGTGGAGATACAAGATCCCAGAACTCTGCTGGCCTGGGGACTTGATGATTTGAAACTGCCCTCGTAGCACAGGTCGGGAGAGAACTAACCATGTGCTGTGGGACTATCTGAGCAGAGAACCATTGTCACCAGGAGTTCTGCTGAGCCTGCTCACGGAGGGTCGGAGGGTCGTCACCATGGGATCTGTTGATTTCTCACGGATAGGAAGAGTCGTAAGGTGCTCCCCGAGTGTCCAGCCACACCTTCAGCCAGATGCAATCCTGCCCTAATTGCATTTGATCTCGGGAGAGCTGGGAAGGATGCCTAGGGATTCCATCTGCACAGCTGTGGGAATGCCATTATCCTGAAGCGAGCGAGAAAAACATATTTGCTAAACCCTGACCCAACCGCAAGCTAAAACTGAAGTTAGCCTGACCCTGAGGCACGAAGGGTTGATGTGGGAGTCCCCTCTGTATGCTGTGATTACCATTAATGAATAAAGAAACTATCTTGGGCCTGAGCAGGGAATAGAGGTAGGTGGGGATAACTAAACTGAATGCTGGGAGAAAGAAGGACAGAGTCAGAGAGAAGCCATGTAGCCCCACAGGAGACAGACCCCTTAACTTTACTCAGTAAGCCCTTGCCATGTGGTGATACACAGATTAATGGAGATGGGTTAGATTAATATGTAAGAGCTAGCCAATAAGAAGCTAGAGCTAATGGGTCAAGCAGTGATTTAATTAATACACTTTCTGTGTAGTTATTTTGGGGGCTGAGTAGCCGGGGGACAAACAAGCAGCCTCCTTACAACATAGGGTACTTATGGAAACTTTTGCTAATCAGAGTTGTTCTGCTCTGTAACCACAAGGCTTTCTGTTCTCCTGCCATCAGACAGAAACACCGCGATGGCACAACTGTGCCCTGTCTTATTAAAGTTCACATCCTGTCATTCTTGCTAACAGTCATCGCAGCTACATTAGTGGGATGTCCCAAACCTGTGGTTTTCACCTTTGTAAAGACCCTGCTCACTCAGCTCCGGGGCCACTTCTAGACCTGCAGTCGGTCCCAAGAGTATCTGCCTCCAGCCAGGTCTGTGTGGCTCAGTAAAGATTCACATTCATAAAGAGCTCACCCTGGTCTCCTTTCGGGTGGGAACAGCCTGGCTACAGCAATCCCTGTTGGGTGCAGACCTTCCAGGGAGCTACTGTGAGGACATCTAAACTGTTGTGCATAATTCCTTATGCACTGTGAACCTAGAGACCTTGCTGGTTCTCCCAAGCCACTTGTTCCTTCCTGGCTGCCTAGACCCCAAAATAATCACTCAGAAACTATATTATTTGCAATACTGTTTGGCCAATAGCTTAAGCATATTTCTGGCTAACTCATATCTTAAATTAACCCACTTCTATTAATCACTAAGATTAATTGGCTTACTGGCAAGATTGTGGTGCATCTGTCTCCTGTGGGTGGCTACATGGCTTCTCACTGACTCCATCTATATACCTCACTCTCTCTATATATACCTCTTCCCACCTGGCTATATTCTGTGAAGCCATTGGCCAAAAGCATCTTCTTTATTAACCAATGACAATAAAACATTCATAGCATACAGAGAGGAATCCCACATCACCTCCCCTTTCCTGTCTAAATAAAAAGGAACGTTTTAACTTTAACATAATAAAATTGCATATAACAAAACAGGTATCAAGTAAGAACTACAGTTACAACATTTATATCTACTTTATATTTTATCATAACTAAGGAAAACTTTATTATTACTATCTATTCCTCAGCTCCATCAAAGACTCCAGAAGGATATAATATTTATTACCTAAGTAAACAAGAAGTGAGTTGTAATCATCTTCCAAAACTCTAGAATTGACAGAGACATCTTGCTGCCTGGACAGTCATGCCTGTACCTCGGTTGTCACGGGGACCTTAGGAAATGGAGTTGATGTTGTTTGCATCTGTCCCAAGGAAAGGACTTTCAGCAAGGCTTGAGAGGGTGGATAATGACACAAAGAATCCTGGGTCTGAGAGAGAAGAAGGCCCACAGAGCATTCAAACCAGGCTTTGAGTGAGTGATCGCGGGACAGACAGTCACACTGACTCACAGGGGCCTGATCTCAGAGGGCTCCACTGACTGCTGAGTCTGGAGAGGGTGTGGTGTGCGGGTGGCACGGCCTCCTCCCTCCCAGATATTCCCCTTGACCTCTCATTAGGTGCCACTAACTTGTATTTGGGGTCAAAGGAGCCCGTGGGTGTGATGTGACATCAGAGAGAGATGTGAGGGCTGAAAAAGGATTCTGCGCCTGTGACTCAGCTGTCCCCACCTGTCTTCCCGCCAGTTACCATAAACACTGCAAAACATAGCGTGTAGGTTTGAAGAAAGCTGCAGAGGGTTTGCGTTTGTTTCGCTTTCCCGTAACTTACAGGGGCCCTTCTGTTCCATAGTCCATTAACACTTGTGTTTTACAAACTTGTTTGAGGGCCATGTGGTGAGAGCTGAAGATGAGGTGTGAAGAGAAGAGGCTCGTTACATTTCTTCATTTAGGGGCACACAAAGACACACACAGAGACACACATACACAGAATACATACACAGACTATACACAGACATACATAAACACACAGACACACACAAACATACATACACACAGGCGCACACACAGACACACACAAACATACACACAGACACAAACACATATATACACATTCACAGACACACACAAACATGCATAAACACATAATCACACACAGAGACACAGAAGGAGACACACATACACAGCCATACATATACACACTGACACAGAGACAGACACACATTCACAGGCACAAACATACATACAGACAGACACATATACACATGCACAGACACATAAAACATACATACACACATGTACACAATACACAGACACACAGACCTATACATGTACACACATGTAGGCTGATACATACACACAGACACACATAGACACACAGAGCCACATATACATGCATACACACACAGACATATACATGCACACAGATATAAACATGCACACACAGACACATATACACAGACACACACAAACACACATATACACAGACACAGATATACTCAGGCACACATACATACACACAGACAGACATACACCCCTCCCACACAGGTGCACACATGTACCCACAGACACTACACACTTGCACGTGAGCACGTGCACACACACACACACACACACACACACACACACACTATAGCAGAGGACAGAGCAGAGGGCAGCCTGGAAGAGCTGATCTTTCTTCCATTATGTGGGTCCTGGAGATTGAACCCATCAGGTTGGGTGACAAGTGTCTTCTCCCACTGAGTCATCTTGGGAGCCCTGGAAAAAAGTCTGGCCTTGAGGGAAAGTCTCCATCTAAGCACCCAGGCCATTCTGAAGGGATAGTGGTAAAGCCTCACCCACAGGGCCCCAAACCAAACAGGGCCTTGGTGAAGCCTTGTCCCTACTATGCCGGTCTTGTAGGTAGAACCTCTGAGAGGAAACTGGTGGAAGTGGAGCCCTTGTGAGTGGGATAGCGTCTTTATTTAAAGACACGGGAAGGAGGAGGCCACCTGCTGTCTCAGAGGAGCAACCTCACTAGAACACACCATGCTGGTCCCCTGGTCTTGGGCTTTGAGTCTTCAGTATCCTGGAGAGTAAGTGCTGAGGCTGGGGACATAACTCCACAGGTTGCATGCTTGCCTGGCATGCAAGAAGCCTGGGTTTGATCCCTGGTGTCACATAAACAGGGCATGGTGGTGTGCACACCTGTGATCCCCTGGGAGGCAAGGGCAGGAAGATCATCAGTTCAAAGTTCTCCTTGGCTACACAGCACGTTCAAGACAAAACTGTTGCCTGGGTGGACTGCTTAAGCCATTCAGGCAACCTGTGATTTTGTTGTGCATGGGGATAGTGTGTGTGTGTGTGTGTGTGTGTGTGTGTGTACAGGTGTGCAATTGAGTGTGCAGGCCAAAGATTGACCTCAAGGTGTCCACCACCACCACCACCTTCTTCTTCTTCTTCTTCTTCTTCTTCTTCTTCTTCTTCTTCTTCTTCTTCTTCTTCTTCTTCTTCTTCTTCTTCTTCTTCTTCTTCTTCTTTCTCTTCCCCCTCCTCCTCTTCTTGTTGTTCTTATTGTTCTCTGCCTCCTCCTCCTCCTCCTTCTCCTCCTCCTTTTCTCTTTTTCTTGAGACAGGTCTCTCACTAAACCTGAGGTTCAGTGTTCCAGCCAGACTGCTGGCCATGGAGCCCCTGAGATCTACCTAAGTCCATCATTGGGGGTGGCAGGAACATGTCACCACACCTGGCTTTTTATGTGAGTGCTGGGATCCAAATCCAGATTTCCGTGTGTGCACAGCAAACACTTCCCCCCTCTGTGTGTGCACAGCAAACACTCCCCCCCATGTGTGCACAGCAAACACTCCCCCCCCTGAGCTATGGCCCCAGCCCTCAGCTCACGGCATGCTCACCATAGCAGCTGAAGTCAACAGCGATCTCCTGGACAGAGAGAAGTTGCTTTCTGCAGCTCTGGGTTTTATGCAGTCCAGGGATGCATGTGATGCCAGCCAGGGGTCCCGCGTGTCCCTGGAAAGTACAATGAGCTGCAGGCCCTGGGCACGTACAAAGGAGAGTTCCTTCTAAATGACCGGAGTCTCAAAACAGGCAGCGCTTCTGTTATCTAGCAGCAGAACCCAGAACAATGCTTGGAAAAAGAAAGGTCACCCCGCTGGGGAGAAGCCAATGATGTCCTCTAAAGCTATGGTGAGTGCTGGGAGGCGACTCGGTTTGAGGAACTGAAAAGGTTTCATCCTCAAAGCATATAGTCGGCCTGTGTGATCACATGATGGAGAGGAAGGCTTACGATGAACTCAGAACCAGTGGCGGCTGTACTGGTGGGTTCTGCCAAGCCATGGTGTAGTGTCTGTAACATTCATAAATGATAAAATTAAAAGAAAAAGACCTTTTAGGGTTGGGGGTGTGGCTCAGTGGGTAGAGCGCTTGCCTGGAAGGCATTAGGTCCTCCTGTGTTTGCCTGTGGCTAGGAGTCTGAGGCACATCCTGGCTACATAATTACTGCTTGGGAGGCAAGTGGAGAGAGACAGACAGACAGAGGCCCAGAGAGATAAACAGAGAGACACGCGCTCACAGAGACAGACAGAGATCAACTAACACCTCCATTGTGTGTGACGTTGTACTCTGGTATAAGCGTGGCCAAAGAAGTCAGATTAAAAGCTGAAGGTTTGGCCCTTGCCTTGACAGCAGAACTGGTCCAGCTAGCTTTTGGGGGTCACTTACATGACGTGATGTAAGGAATAAGGATCCCAGGCACTGTCTGAGCCAACACCCTGGCCTCTGCAGAGCCTCTGCTTTCTTCTCCGTTTAGACACGAAGAGTGAGAATTGCCCTTGCAGGGCATTTACACGGCTACCCTATATCAAAGAAGCCACAGGGAAGTGTCTGGGCCTAGTAATGGCTGCCTGGGCCACTCCCTGTGATCAGCACGGAAGGCAATTTTTCTACTTTAGCACATTTAATCAGCGCCGCACCTGGGAAGGGAAAGGTGGCCATTATGGTCAATTTACAGATCAGGAAATGAGGCACTGAGGGCACAGGGAACATGTCTATGGCAACAGCTACACCATGTCAGAGGCACAGCTAGGGCAGACTGATTGTGACCCGTTCAGACCATTCTTCCTGAGCTGTTACCGATAGACTGAGGTCAGAACCTTCTAAAAGGTGTTTGCGCACGCCGCAAGGGCCTGGTTCTTCTTTCCCCTTCACCAGCTGTTCTGGCTGGTTCCTGGTTCTAGAAGAGAGACAGTCAGAGCCCAATTCAGCTTCAGCTTTGAAGTTCAAATTCTGATCTCTGGCTATCCTGATGGGGCCTCAGGGAAAATGAATTATTTCCTTATCTTGCAGCAGAAAAACAACCTTCCCCCTTTGGGCAGCAGCATGGGCATCTGGGGGAATACTGATGACCCACGGAACTGAGAAATTGAAGTTTAAGTTGACCATGAGAAAATGAGTCACTAGGTTCATTTGTTTGCTTATTTAGCAGATATGTATTAAATATCTAGCCGTGTTTATGTGGTGGCGTTACTCTAAGCAAGACAACACGTAAGTTGGAGACGTGCAGAAATATAGATGACGGGTCAGTGATAAAGGGACTTGTAGAAAATGACACCAGGTTCTGTGACTGAGGCTGGGTGGTGGGAAGGCACTGCCTCAGGAAGGCTGAGCGGGGCACCCCCACCCCTAAAGCTCCCTATCCCCCTCCAATTCCCCCATTCTCCCTACACACCCCCACCCAACCTCCCCCATTCCCCTGCACCTTCCCCATCCCCCCTGCCCATACACACACTCCATTCCCAACCTCCCCCATTCTTCTCCACTTCCCCATCCCCCTACCCCCACCCCAACCTCCCTATGCCCATGCCTCTCCACCCCCTGCAACTTCCCCATTCCCCCTGCAATACACCCTACCCCAACCTCCCCATCCCCCTGAACCTCTTCCCCCTTGTGCCTTTCCATCCCCCTCCCCCACACCTCCCCTCCCACTCCCTACACCTCTCCTCACCCCACTCCCATTCTCCTGCACCCCCACTCCTCTGTACCCCCTGTCCCCTAGTGAGGAGCTAAGAAGACCAGAATGAGGAAAAGTCAGCCATGTGTGAGTCCAGGGCACCCCAGGGGAAGGGACAAGCTGGAGCACTCAGAACCCTAGAAAAGGCCAGCCTTGTGCTTTAATGGGCAAGGCTGGGGCAAGGGCTTGGGTAGCCAATAGGGGCTCAACTCCATAGGACTTTGTCAGTTAGGGATTGATAGGGTGAAAGATATTACAAAGAGGCCACCTGCTCTCACCC
Source organism: Alexandromys fortis (assembly GCF_014885135.2). NCBI lineage: Eukaryota > Metazoa > Chordata > Mammalia > Rodentia > Cricetidae > Alexandromys > Alexandromys fortis. Next base: position 9,270,184 of record NW_026067932.1, read on the forward strand.
TGGGCTCTGGCCCATCCTGATTCCAGGGTCACAAACACCCCAGCTCTTCTGGCTGTCTGTATTAGCAAGCATACAAACATAAATTAAGTTGGGTGTGGTGGTGCCTGCAAGTTCAGGACTGGGGAGGCCGAGGCAGGAGAATTGTGATTTCAAAGATCAGTTTGGGCTACATAGTGAGACTGAGTTAAAAAAAAAAAATCAAAATGAACCAACCAAGCATTGTCCCGGCGTCTCTCACAGCAAACCTGCTCCCTCTTAGCCCTGGCTTTCAGAGCCACTTCAGTATCCCAGCTTGACGGAGGAACTTTCCACTCTACACCAGTCCTTGCTCTTTTGTGAGGGAAAGATTCACGTTTGTGCAAAGCCTTAAGTTACGATGCCATGTAAACGTGTTTCGTGACCACACGCCACAGCTCAGGGAGCAAGCAGAGTGATGGTGAGCTTGGAATTGGGGTCTTCGCACGAGGTTGGTAGCCACCTTCCTGTATGGTGTTTATTGCTCTAACAGGTGTTTGTTAAAGCTGGAGTTGAAGGCAGATATGGATGTCGTAAAGAATGTGTTCTCACCTATGCTTTGTGGCAGGCTGAGGAATGGTCCCAGAGGTGGGCAGTGCCTGTGGTCAGGTGGTCGCCTTTACTGGCAGGAGGAGCCCTGCGGTGTAATGAAGAGTCTTGAGAAAAGGCACTTATCCAGGGTGTGATGGGGCTGTTGGGATAATGCGTGCTTGTCTGCTTGTTTGGCTCTCAAGAGATCCACCTGCCTCTGCCTCTGGAGTGCTGGGATTAAAGGTGTGTACCGCCACTGCCTGTTTACTTTTCGTTTTTTTTTTTTGTTTTGTTTTTTTAATAAGAAGGAAAGGGGGAGGAGGAGAGAGAAATAGGTATACACTGGAAGATACTACTGTGCCTTTCAGGATGGCAGAAGGGCCATGAGCCAAGCAAGCAGATGGCCCTCCGTAAATACAAGAGGCAAAGAAACAGATAATTCCCTTGGCCTCCAGAAGAGACGCAGACTGCTGACATTTTGATGTTAGCCTTAGGAGACTGATTTTGGATCTCTGACTTCTAGAACCGTGAAATGATTTGTGTCATTTTAAACCTCTGCGTTGTGGGAGTTCGTCACAACAGCCATAGGAAGTGAATACTTGAAGCAAGTCTTCTTGTAACAGAAGCTATCTTGGTCTCTCAGGGTGGACCCCAGGATGAGATTTCAGGGTCTTTCACTTGGGCTTCTCAGCGTCAACCTTCGTGATGCGGATGGGTTGTCCCCACTTCTGGATTCAGCGTGGGGCATATCGTCTAGACGTATTAGGTAGGGTCCTTTAAAGGAACAGGACTGACGGGATGAAAGATTTATCAGCTTGGTTTACATGACACATGCTGGGTGTCCCCAACTGGTCATCTGTACCCCAAAAGGGCTATGTTCCAGTAGTAACTACTCAGTCCATGGGAACGGCTGCTTCTGCCGTCCTAGGCCAGCACTGACAGCCTGGAAAATGCCTGAAGAATTTAGTCCACACTGGACGTGAAGGCGGACGGGCAAGCAGCATATCCTTTTTAATCCAGAAACGCCCTTACAGACCCACCCGGAGGGGAGTCCCTCAGTTGATCCCAGACCTATCTAGTGGTCAGTCAAGATTAAGTGCCATGCAGGAGTGAGCAACAGGGATGCTGTTGTCTCTGGTTACAGTGGGAGGCGCTGGGTAGACAGGTGATCATAGCTGGGTCAGTCAGAAGGCAACAGAAGCCTCTCTGGGCTGTTAGGGAAGTAAGATGAATGAATGCCCAGTTGAATAAGGGAAGCTTGGGGTTTGGGGATAGCGCCTCACAATGAAGAAAATACAAGGGCAGCAGAGAAGAGATCTGGAAAGAACCCCCAACTCTTCCACACCGCTTGGGACCTGAGCCTGTCATTTCCAAGTCCAGCCTCGCCTCCGAGGGTCCCAAGGACAGGAGCTGAGCAAGCATGACTCCGAGTGTCCCAGTGACAGGAGCTGGGTAAGCTTGTCTCCAGCGGTCTCTAATGGCAGGAGCCAAGCAAGCATGTCTCTGAGGGTCCGATGACAGGAGCCCAGAAAGTACATCTCTGTTCCAGACAGTTGGGGGTGGTGGCCTGAACCCGATGCTCTTGGCTAATTCCGCTGCATTGTTAGCAGTGTGCCATGCAGGGTGATCTCATGACTGACTTGGTTGAAATTCAACACTCTGAACATAAGCTAGTTGTGGAACTGCATCCCTCATCTACATAGCACTGACTTGGCAGTTAAATGTAGTCAGGCAGGGTGAGCCCTTCTTCTCTATAATGTTCCCTCTGAGAGTCACCACACCAGCTCCCTACACAAACCTAGCCAACCCTTGTCTATCAACATGATGGTCTCTCAGGCTCATTCCTTGCAGTTACTGACCCTGGGAAGGGGAAAGACTTGCTTCAAGACACCTGGCTGGTGACAGGTGGGGCAGAACTCTGAGTCTACCACTGTGTACTTGGAGGCATGAAGGGCAAACTCCCCATGGGTTGGATCACTCCCCATGAGAGCAGGATCACTCCCCATGAGCAGGATCACTCCCCATGAATAGGATCACTCCCACGAGAGCAGGATCACTCCCCATGAGCGGGATCACTCCCCATGAGAGCAGGATCACCCCCCAAGAGCAGGATCACTCCCCATGAGCAGGATCACTCCCCATGAATAGGATCACTCCCACGAGAGCAGGATCACTCCCCATGAGCGGGATCACTCCCCATGAGAGCAGGATCACTCCCCATGAGCGGGATCACTCCCCATGAGCAGGATCACTCCCCATGAATAGGATCACTCCCACGAGAGCAGGATCACTCCCCATGAGCAGGATCACTCCTCATGAATAGGATCACTCCCACGAGAGCAGGATCACTCCCCATGAGCGGGCCACTCCCATCTGGATCTGTGGCTCTGGAAACGCACATCCTGCTGTTTCTAATTGGTATTTGCTACTCTCCTGCTGCTGATCAGCATTCTTAATTTTATTTTCAGAGCCTAGATTAGTCATTATCATAAAGAGATTACTTAACGTCTCGAATATTGGAGATCTAAACTCACAGAATGAGATTTTAATTCCAGGTGCCTGTCATTCAATTCGCTTTATTTTTTTTTCTCAGAAATATCACGTTGAGGGGCCAGAGACATGCCCTCACCAGCCCCCATAGAGGCTGTATTAAAAGGCTCTTTGTGTTCGTAATATTAATGGAACTTGTGGTTCACATTCACAGTAACCAAGCTTAGCTGGGTGTGTGGTGCAGGACTCGGGAGGCTGAGGCAGGTGAATCTCTGAGTTTTAGGTCAGCCTGATCTACCGAGTGAATTCCTGGACAGCCAGAACCACATAGAGAAACCCTATCTCGAAAAACAAAACAAAAGACTTAAAAAAAAAGACCAAACAAACAAACCAAATCCAAAACAGTCAGATCAACACCAGACACCAGAGCCTGCCTTGTCCAGTTGCTACATTTTTGAGTTGGAAAGACAAGACTTGGAAAATCAGATATGTATTAGTCTTGGCTTGAGGGTTACTACTCCATCACCTTAAGACAGTTACAGCCAGACATGGTGGTGTCCACAACAATCTTACCACTGGGGGAAGAGGTAAGGAGCATCGGGAACTCTAGGATATCCTTGGCTACATAACAAGTATTTAAGAGTCGGAAAATTTAATCCCAGCATTTGGGAGACAGAGGCAGGAGGATCTCTGTAAGTCTGAGACCAGCCTGGCCTATAAAGTCTACAAAGTTAGTTCCAGAGCTACACAGAAGGACCCTGTCTTGAAAACAAAATAAAACAAGAGTCAGAAAATGAGGCAACACAGATACAAAGAAAGTCAGGTAAAAGTGGGGTTGGAGTTGTGTGTCCACACGCTAGGGAACTCCTGGAGCCATCGGGAGCTGGAAGAGCCCGAGGAGGACTCTCTCACGGGAGTGTCCGGAAGGAGCAAACCTCTGCTGACATCTTGACTCTAGACTCGTGGCTCCCAGGGCTGCATGAAATGACATTTCTGTTGTTTTAAGTCACCGAGTTCATGACTTGTTGCATGCCACTTGGCCTGACTCCATGGCTCAACTTCAGGACCCTGGGATCGGCTCCCACAGACTTCCCAGTTGCTCCAAGCCCGACTTCTGCCACCATGCCTGAGGAGCAGAACCTGCGGGGAGCTGGGAGAGCAAGGCTGGCTCTCCTGCCTTAGTAGGATGCTTGAAGAAGCTGGGAAGCGTCGAACATGACTGTTGCCCTTCGTAAAGTGATGGACCCAAGTCACTGTAGGCACTCGGGGCTACCATAACAAAATACCATCAGCTTAAACAACGCGTACTAGCGTTTTCATGTCTCTGAAAGCAGAAGTGCACGGTTAAGTAGCCAGCAAGATTGGCTCCTAATGAGACTTGCAGTCAGCTCGTCTCTCCCTACGTCCTCATATGGCCTTTCCTGTGCGCATGCGCAGAGATTCCCCCCCCCCCTTTCCTATGACCCAAATCCCATTGGATTAGGAGCCACCTTCATGGCCTTATTTAGCGCTGGTTTCTACCTTAAAGACCTTTGTTAGTCAACTCCAAAAAATCAGTTGCCTTCCTATACACTAAGGATAAAGAAACAGAGAGGGAAATCAGAGAAGCATCACCTTTCATGATAGCCACAAAGAGCATAAAATATCTTGGGGTAACCCTGACCAAGGAAGTGAAAGATCTATTTGACAAGAACTTTAAGACTTTGAAGAAAGAAATAGAAGAGGACACCAGAAAATGGAAGGATCTCCCTTGCTCTTGGATTGGGAAGATCAACATAGTAAAAATGGCAATACTGCCAAGAGCAATATATAGATTCAATGCAATCCCCATCAAAATGCCATCAAAATTCTTCACAGATCTGGAGAAGACAATAATCAACTTTATATGGAAAAACAAAAAACCCAGGATAGCCAAAACAATCTTATACAATAAAGGAACATCTGGAGGCATTACCATCCCTGACTTCAAACTCTATTACAGAGCTACAGTATTGAAAACAGCTTGGTATTGGCATAAAAACAGAGAAGTCGACCAATGGAACCGTATAGAAGACCCTGACTTTAATCCACAAACCTATGAGCACCTGATTTTCGATAAAGGAGCTAAAAGTATACAGTGGAAAAAAGAGAGCATCTTCAACAAATTGTGCTGGCAAAACTGGATATCAATCTGTAGAAGAATGAAAATAGATCCATGTCTGTCACCATGCACAAAACTCAAGTCCAAGTGGATTAAAGACCTCAATATCAGTCTGAACACACTGAATCTGATAGAAGAGAAAGTGGGAAGTACTCTACAACAAGTGGGCACAGGAGATCACTTCCTACGTATAACCTCAGCAGCACAGACAGTAAGGGCCGCATTGAATAAATGGGACCTCCTGAGACTGAGAAGCTTCTGTAAAGCAAAGGACACTGTCACTAAGACAGAAAGGCAACCCACTGACTGGGAGAAAATCTTCATCAACCCCGCAACTGACAAAGGTCTGATCTCCAAAATATATAAAGAACTCAAGAAACTAGACTGTAAAAGGCTAATCAACCCAATTATAAAATGGGGCACCGAGCTGAGCAGAGATCTCTCAACAGAAGAAGTGCAAATGGCCAAAAGACACCTAAGGTCATGCTCAACTTCCTTAGCGATCAGGGAAATGCAAATCAAGACAACTTTAAGATACCATCTTACACCTATCAGAATGGCTAAAATCAAAAACACCAATGATAACCTTTGCTGGAGAGGTTGTGGAGAAAGGGGTACACTCATCCATTGCTGGTGGGAATGCAAACTTGTGCAACCACTCTGGAAAGCAGTGTGGCGGTTTCTCAGAAAATTCGGGATCAACCTACCCATGGACCCAGCAATACCACTCTTGGGAATATACCCAAGAGAGGCCTTATCATACAACAAAAATATATGCTCTACTATGTTTATAGCAGCATTGTTTGTAATAGCCAGAACCTGGAAACAACCTAGATGCCCTTCAATTGAAGAATGGATGAAGAAAGTATGGAATATATACATATTAGAGTACTACTCAGCAGTAAAAAACAAGGACTTCTTGAAGTTTGCAGGCAAATGGATGGAAATAGAAAACACTATCCTGAGTGAGGTAAGCCAGACCCAAAAAGAAGAACATGGGATGTACTCACTCATATTTGGTTTCTAGCCATAAATAAAGGACATTGAGCCTATAATTCGGGTTCTTAGAGAAGCTAAATAAGAAGGAGAACCCAAAGAAAAACATATAGGCATCCTCCTCAATATTAACCTTCATCAGGCGATGAAAGGAGACAGAGACAGAGACCCACATTGGAGCACCGGACTGAAATCTCAAGGAGCAGAAGGAGAGCGAGCACAATCAAGGAACTCAGGACCGCGAGGGGTGCACCCACACACTGAGACAATGGGGATGTTCTATCGGGAACTCACCAAGGCCAGCTGGCCTGGGTCTGAAAAAGCCTGTGTTAAAACAGGCCTCACTGAACATAGTGGACAATGAGGACTACTGAGACCTCAAGAACATGGGCAATGGGTTTTTGAGCCTACTGCACCTATTGGCTTTGTGGGAGCCCAGGCAGTCTGGATGCTCACTTTACGAGACCTGGATGGAGGAGGGTGGTCCTTGGACTTCCCACAGGGCAGAGAACCCTGATTGCTCTTTGGGCAGACGAGGGGGGGGGACTTGATTGGGGGAGGGGGAGGGAAAGGGGAGGCGGAGGTGGGGAAGAGACAGAAATCTTTAATAAATTAAAAAAAATAAATAAATTAAAAAAAGGAAAAGTAAAAAAAAATAAAATTACTGATATCTAAAAAAAAAAAAGACCTTTGTTAGTTACTTTTCTCTAATTGTGACAGAATACCTAGCAAAGGGTTTATTTCTGCTGACAGTTTGAGAGTCTGGTCCATGGGGTCGGGAAGGCATGGCAGCAAGAGCTTGAGGAGCTGCTCACGATGCGTGCTTGGTCAGGAGTCAGACAGTGATGCGTGGTGGCGCTCAGCTCACTTCCTCCCTTTTGTTCAGTGTGGTACCCTAGTCCGTGGGACGGTGCTGCTCACATTCAGGATGGACGTCCAATCCATTCAAACCTTATAGACACACCCACGCTTGTGTTCTCGCTGATTTTAGCTCGGCTGAGAGTAAACATTAATCGTCACAGGGTCCTGTCTTCAAACACATTCACCTTGATAACCAGGACATCGATGTTCAAATCGTGTGGGACACAGCTCAGTCCACACAACGACAGGTGTGTGGAGACCCAGTCGGGACCGCCGCCTGCTCCATCTTTTAGCTCCATCTTTTAGCTCCACCCAGCTCAGATCTGACCATTGTCTTAGCCCTTTTTCTACTACTGTGGTAAACGTTCCAATAAAAGTGATGTAGAAAGGAACGGGTCTAGTTCGCTCACAATTCCCGGTTACAGTCTCTCACAGCGAGGAAGTCACCGTGGCAGGAGTGTTTGAGAACTGGCGTGATATCACATCCACAGTAAAGAGCAAGGGATTAACGCACGCACGCACACTAGTGGCACAGCTCACCTTTCCAACCCTCATGTAGTCCAAGATCCCCCACCCAGGGGATGTGGCCACCCACAGTGTTCCAGGGTCCCAGCCTTTGGTAGGCCGCCAAACCTTAGCACAACTGACTCCATGTTGGAAATGCCATTCAGGCTGTAAAACTCAGCACAGAGACAGCACCACCTGCCAAAACTAAAACAAAGACCTCATCCATCGAAGTACATAGTTCTGGGAAAGTCTCTAAAGGTACTAACCTTGCTTCTCGGCTTCTTCAGTTCTGCTTCTGGCTAATTGTTCATGTTAACTAAAGTGTGTCAATCCAGGGCATGGTTCTTGTGCCTAAAATCTCACGCTGAGGTAGGCTCGGTGCCACACTGGAACCTTGAATACCCAGTGTAGTCTCCAGCTGACTAAAGAAGACTTTCTATTGGCTTAAACTCGTTTCTGAGCAGTCTTCTCTGGTGAGTGCCCACAACCAGAGCAGGGGGGGGGTCTTCCCATGAATCCATCATGCCCACAGGCCAACCTAGACTGTCTCTCGCTAGGACCCCATTCCAAAGGGGTTCTTGATTGTGTCAAATTGTCAGTTAAAAGGACAAAACAAACAAACAAACAAAAAACATAACCCAACCAGATAAACAAACCAAAATAAGATAAAACTTGCCTTTCACAGACATTTTGATGAGGACATATAGAGAAGAAAGAAAACATTTAAACGACAGACACTCGACCTCGGCCAGCCTTTGGGATCTTTTGTTTCCGTGTTCTGCCGGGAGGAAGGAGCCGTAAATGGGGAGAAATGGGCCAAGTGCCCTTTGACCTCGTGTCCCTGCTATTGTGTGGACCTCTCTATCCGATGCAACGTGCGACGGCCTGGCGTTTTGGCTACAAGCAGCAGGAACTGTGATGCAGTCTGAGAGGGGGTTTAGGAAAGGGTGTTCCCATCCGACAGATGAGGAAACTCAGTCTTAATAATGGCACTAGCCGATTCTCCAAAGGCAAATAAATAAATTTTGTCTACTTGAGTCCAAAGCCTGAGACACCACAGTGTGGTGCCTCAGCCCCGTTGCTGAGAGAAAGAACTTCCCAAGAGAATGGAAAGGGATCCTGCTACCAGCTACATACAGGTATCTCCTTAGTCCATCCTCTGCATCCTGAGAGGAAAGCATTATTCACACATGCACGCGCACAGACACACACACACATCTTTGCAACTTGGGTGGGCTAAAATGATTTGCCTTGGTAACCGCTGAACTTAAACGACATATCCAGTTGTCAAACTGTTTCTTTTTGTGTGAGGGAGAATTTTGTTCATGTCACTGAACTTGGTAGGGTCATCTTAGCTGTTTGCATTGACTCTCGGCAGGAAGTTAAAGCTTCTTTCAGTTCTTGGATAATTTTAACCATCCATCCCTGCACCATTTCACGTGGCTCATTTTCCTCTGATATCTAGGAGTCTTGCATTTTAGGGACAGAGAACAAACAACTCTTCCTCAGGCTGCCTACACCACACAACACAAGAGATAGTTGGGAGAATCTCTACACGGAGTACTTGGGTATTTCCTATTTTTGTCCCTGTCACTTCACAGTGTTTGGAGGTCTGCAGGTTTATGGGGGAAGCCTTTCATCTAGAGAGCGGGCCATAAACCACTCAGAGAGGCCTGCTCCTTTGCCCCACCCAGGGCCCAAGGAAAGACAAAGGGTGGAGCTGTGTACCCAGTTGTTCCCAGGCATCCCTCCACTGTCCTATTTAAACAAGGGAGGAGAGGCAGCTGAGGGCCTCATCCAGGAGACTTGAGGGAACTCTGAGTATGACCAAGACTGGGGAGCAGAGGTGACAGCCAGATGACCCAGAAGCATGTTTAACCCCTTGCTGCCTGTCTCTCTCCTCTTCTGTTGTCTGGAGCCTCTGCCCCTTGCAGTTGTGGGGTCTGGTTTCATTGTGCTGAAAAGGGGGACTCAGAAACATGACAGATCCACTCTAAAGTGGGTCCTGGTGCTGCATGCTTTTGGTTCAAATCCCACCTCTGGCCCTTAACAACTGTCTGCCGGTCCTTGGATATTTGCAAGGCTCGGTTTGTCTTGTGTATGAGAGACATACATGTACTCATGTGTGCTTACCACGAGGATCTGAGGTTTGGGGTGTAACATTCGTGACACTTCTGCACAGGTATGATGCGCCGCGAAGTACTGAAGAGGAATTAAACATCACTGTGTGCAGGAAGATGAATTCCCAGGGTCTGGGGAGATGCTCTGTGGCTAATGGCTTGCCCTGAAAGCAAGGGGCTCTGAATTTCACCGCTAGACCTCAAGTTAAAAAGCTGGGCATGGTGATGTGCTCTCGTGATCTCAGTGCTGATCTCAGTGCTGGGGAGGAGGAGACGTCAGGGTCCCTGGAGCTTGCTTGCCGGTCAGCTTGGCTTACTGGTTCAGCCCCAGGTTCATAAGAGACCCTGTCTTAACTGGGTGGATGGTGCAGGAGGAAAGACACCCAAAGCTGACCTCTGGCTTACTCTTACACACACACACACACACACACACACACACACACACACACGTGCACACATTCATATGCACACACACACGTGTACATGTATGCGCGCACACACAGAGATTTATACATTTCAAAATATTTTTAAAAATTTCACCAAGTGGAGAGATCAGCATGACAGGCTCTTTACCGTATGATTCCATTTATATGAAACCCTCGTAAAGGCAAACCTCAAATGGCGGCTAAATGACTGCCCACACCCTGGGACTAGGTTGGAGCAGCCGTTGAGGGTAAAGTGTGATGTTTCTGGACTTGTGTAAAGGTTTTCCAATATCTCCCAGACAACCTTGCACAGTCTCACTATATAGCACAGGCTAGCCTCCAGCTTAAAGCAATCCTCTGCCCCAGCCTCTTGAGTGCTGGGGTCCCAAGCATGGACCCCTACACCAGCCTTCTTGGTATCTTAACTTGGCCTTGGCCCCACGTCACAGAAAGTCCTCTTGGTCACGTGGTTCACCCAAACCCGTGTGCTCGGCTCCTCATTCTCTGAAGCTCTGTCAGGCCAGTGGGTCAGCAGCTTCAGAGTCACGCACAGAACACGGTATCCCTGGTGACAATAAAGCCACTAGGCCAGGTTCCTGCCTTCCTGGCACCAAGGAAGTCTGCTTCTCAAAGCAAAGGGTGGGGAGGATACTCAAGTCTCCCTTCTCAGATCCCTTCAGCAGCTCGGTTTCTTTCCCCGGGGTGGTGTCTTCTGGGTTTCAAGGTCTTGTCAGTGAAAGCCTTTCTGGAATTCCTAAGGTGGGCCAAGGCAGTTCAAAGTCCGCAGAACAAAGCAGGGGAGCGGAGAGATTTTCAAAAGGGGAATGAGGGTGGGGCAGGGGAACAAACACAGAAGAGTGTTCCAATAAATTACCAATAAATAAATGTCAAAGTGAGCTCCAGAAAGATTACACTGCTGTGCCTGTACCGCGAGAGGGCTGGGTCCCAGAGGACTGATTCCTGAGGAGAATCCATCCCTGGGCCCTGCGGAGGAGGTAGGGTTGAAAAGACAGTGAAGGGGCCCAGCAGTCACCAGGTGGAGAAGTCAGGCTTAGAGAAGGGATGTATGTCACCTGACTCCTAGGCTGCCCAGGAAGCAGATGGTGACCCTGGAGTCCAGGCTACCAGCTTTGTGATCTTCATTCTGCCCGTACCAGTTCTGTGTCCCTGGGGCATGCCTTCTCTGCCTCAGTTTCCCCCTCTGTAAAAGGAGGGTGAGAATGCACACAAGGGCACCGAAGTAAAGGCGGGAACATGCAAACTTTGATGGGCGTTGGAGCGCTTCCAAGGTTTTAGATGGAGTTTAGGAGCCAACGTGGAAAGTGGGTAAGGCTCACTTGTGGGAACGCACACAGTAAGGGAAGGGATTTCTGGGCTGTCTGAGAGACGGGACAGTTTTAGCGGGCTTGGGGTAGAGCCCGAGTGTCCCAAAGTCTTGGGAGGTCATTGGTGAAATCTCAGGGGCCTAAGTCGGGGAGAGGAATGGTGTTAGCATCTGAAGTGACACGGAATAGGTGGGCATTTCTTCTGCCACCCTCTGCTCACTGTTTCTATCTCTTCTTACTTCTTCCCTGCTTATCCCCTCGCCCTCTGTCCCTGCCTCCACCTCTTCCCTTTCCATTTCTCTCCCCTCTCTCCCCATTGCTTCCAAATCTTTCTCCATCCAGATCTCTCTCTCCTCTCTTCCCTTCTTCCTTCCCAGCCTGGTTCTGAAGAGCTGGCAAGGCGAGGAGGAGCTTGCTCTCAGAGCCCTGTTGTGAGTGGCCCGCTTGTGTATTTGCGGTTTACCTACCTGTAGAAGATTTATACCCCAAATCTCCCCGCGCTGCAGGCAAATGGTTTTTAATTCAGCTCCACAAATATTGACTGTGTTCGGGCTAACTGAGTGGACTTTGTGCTAGAGGTGTCAGAGGGATGCCAGTGGGGAAATCCAGTCCTTGGAGGAGCCAGCAGGGAGCCTCGGCCCCTGTTGGTATGAGACACATTCACCGTCTTCCTGGAAGATGCTGAAGGGCTCTCTGTCTCCCATGGACTCTGGGTCCATTTCTTGCTCTGACGAAGTACAGAAAGGGGCATTTTGCCAGCTTTGGGAGATCTAACAGGACAGTTCATTGTGAGCAGAATCTACAGGCATGAGGCTGAGCTCAGCCTGGGCCACTGGAGGGACTGGGTACACATCTGTCTGTTTGCTGCTCACAAAGGCGTTAGCTGGAGCTGCGGACTTTTGCATCTGTTTCTTTCTTATCAATTTTACAAAACCCATGGCATAAGTTGGACTTTCTGCTCCACCAGTTTTGTGTTTTGTTTTGTTTACTTGTTTTTTTTTTTTTTTTTTTTTTTTCCCTCTAGAGCCACGCTAGGCTTTCAGTCCTGCAGGGTTGGGTCCCATCATGGTACTACGTTTAGAGCATCCTCCAGAAGCCCACAGACAAAGGAGACTAGAGAATCAATGGGAATGAGATTTGAAGAGTGAGCAGGGGCAGAGCCAGGAAGGCTGCTCCTCACCCGGGTTCACTTGTGGTTCATAGCAGGCCCACACTTCCCGACCCAGGCGCGATGCTGGGCAGCCTTGTGACCGGTCCTGGCCAATAAATGAAGCTCAGAAACCACAAGTAGTCCTTGAGGGCTGGATGACTTAATTATCTGCTGAAACTTCCCCAAAGCCCCTGCTTCTCAAGTCTTGCAAACAGTCTCGACCCCTTTGGGGGCGGGGTCGACTGATCCTTTCACAGGGGTGGCCTATGACCATCAGATAACAGAGATTCATAATTGCAATTACATTATGATCCATAACAGTAGCAAAATTACAATTATGAAGTCATAACAAAATAATTTTATGGTTGGGGGCCACCACAAGAGGGACTGTATTAAAGGGTCGCAGCGTTAGGAAGGTTGAGAACCACTGCTCAGGAGGGTCCTGCTTTGCTTCACCTGTGAAACACGCCCCAAGTGTGGCCCTGCGGCCCATCCATAGCAGATAAACAGCCCATGGAGGTGTAGTCAGCTGCTTTAAGCCCCTGGAAGTAGGGATCCCCTGTTATTGCCCACACAGCTTGGCCTGTTTCAGCAGGTCTTGGGAAAGCAAAGCTGATATGTTATTTACTGTGCTGGAGTTTGAACCCAGGACCTCATGTATGGCAGGCATGGGCTCTACCACCGAGCTACATCCCGGCTCCCAACGCCGGACTTTAGAGGCAATCTTTCTACTTCAGATCGGCATTGGAAAGATACGGTCTTTTTCTTTCTCCAATCTGATCATTGACTGTCCTTTGTCCTGTCAGTACCTGTAAGGTGGTGGGAGAAAAGGGGCAGTAAGGTTCTGTTAGGCTAGGGACAGAAGCAAAGGTGGCTTTATCTGTAGTTGTTGAGTTTACGGTTTGACATGGGAATAGGAATTGAAATCTTTCCTCTCCACTGCCAATGTGCAGAGGACAACAGGTCCATAGACCACTGCCATTGGCCATGGCTGTACACTTGAGAGGTATCTATCTATCTATCTATCTATCTATCTATCTATCTATCTATCTATCTATCATCTATCTCCTATCCATCCTTCATCACCATCACCATCATCATATCTATCTATCTATCATCTATCTATCTATCTATCTATCTATCTATCTATCTATCTATCTATCTATCATCTATCTATCTATCTATCTATCTCCTATCCATCCTTCATCACCATCACCATCATCCTATCTATCTATCTATCTATCTATCTATCATTTATCTATCATCTATCTATCTATCTATCTATCTATCTATCTATCTATCTATCTATCTATCTATCTCCTATCCATCCTTCATCATCATCATCACCATCATCCTATCTATCTATCTATCTATCTATCTATCTATCTATCTATCTATCTATCTATCTATCTATCTATCTTGTTTTTTCAAGACAAGGCTTCTCCGTGCAACAGTCCTAGCTGTCCTGGAGCTAGCTCTTGTAGACCAGGCTGGCCACAAACTATAGAGATCTGCCTGCTTCTGCCATCTGAGTGCTGGGGTTAAAGGCGTGCACCACCACCGACCGCCTAGAGAGGGCTCTATCTTAACTTCCTACTCCAAAAGAACAATACCTCCCCATCTGAGACTTCTGTGTACTGCGTGCCAGTCATTGTCCTGAGAACCAGAATGGGGTGGAAGGAGAGAAAGACAATTTGGTCCTTCAGGGGAGAGCTCTGTCTACAGGGCATAGTGGCTGGAGATGGGGTTGGAAGAGGGAACCCCAGCGAGAAGTTACAGGACACTTCTGGAAGAGGTGGCAGGTCACCATCAGAGCCTACTCCCATATTGTATGTGGGGGTCAATCCCAGATGCCTGGCAAGGCTCACCATCCTTATCCAGCACATGGTCCAACATGGTCCAAGCGTCCAAACCCCGAAAGGAATCATTTCTCACTTCTTCCTCGGACGTGTGACTTTCCAAATGGGCTTATAGGGAATATCCAGGCTTGACAGTGTGGTTTTCCTGCCCCAGGAGGTAGGACAGTGGGAGGAAATGCATGCAAATTCTTTCTTTACTGCGCTTAGTGAAAAAACCAGGCATTAAAGAAGGCCCTGGCGTCAGTCTGCCTGCAGGTACACTCTCTTGGACATGCCCCTGCAAGGAGCCCATTCTCTTCCCACCCCACTTGGTGGAGAGGGGTTCAGTGCCTGTTCCTCACATCACAAGGCGGACTCCTTGGTCACCCTTGGCAAGCAACTGATTCATAAACGGGGACAAATGACCTCAGTACTAACTGGCTGCATAAATAGCTCGCTGTAATTGACTGCCTTTTGTAATCACAGGGAGGTTGCTGACTTTCTCCACTGGGGGGAAAACTTCAGGGAAGAGGGAATCGAGGCTGCACAGGCGTTTCTGGATGCTTGTCTCGGAGAGAGCAAGTTGTGCGTCTGTCAAATTTGAGGGGAGGATAAGGCCCATTACATTCAGATTCAACGAGAATTTATCAATGCCTGTGAGAAGAGATGCATTAGAAGGCACAATGTCTTATTTTTATTAGGAATCGAGTTAGTACTGTAAATCCACTTAATGATAAGTCATAAAAGTCAGGCTTTACAATAACACTGTTTTTCTGGTGTAAACGTGATGTTACCATTGACCTGCGAGCTCCTTATTGATCCACGGCCACCTAACTGTATGGAGCGGAACATTTTAAAACATTTTACACAATGCGGGAAAGCAGCGCCATCTTTCTCCTTACCTGCCAACGCTAAGCTGGCTTTTCCCCCCACGACACTTTGTTAGACTTTTAGGGACGTCTTTTCACATCCGCCGGACTGATTTTCATGCCCTTCGGATACATTCCAGAAAGCTCTACCCTTTGGCAGAACAGTTTTAAAACCCACAAATCTCTTTTGCCTTGAGGGGTGCGGGGTGAGGGCGCGTGTTAGACAGGAGGATCAGCTGTCACCAGACCCTGGAATGCCAGCAGCTTCCCTAACCTTGACTTTAGCTCCGTTCTCATTAACCTCTTTGAAAAAGCAGCCCTCAAGATGAGCTGTCCTTTGAATTTTGAAAAGAGAAACGGCCTAGTTTTGATCATCGTGAAAAGGGCATCCGCTTTCAGGAGAGCTTGGGGCAACTTCCCCTACTAAATCGCCCAGGGGATTTTAAACCGTCGCGTGCCCCCACGGAGCCCCCATTCGCCAAAGCCACCTAACCTAACCTGCTTCTCGCTACTCGTCTTTCCACACGGGAGAATGGGTGGCAGCACTAAGGAGATCTTATTCTTTTTCCCCGCTCCGGGTTTTGTCATGGAAACGTTCACACACAACCTCGATTCAGCGGCCCAGCTCCGCCCAGGCACTGAGGGCTTTTGGGACCCTGCGGGAGCGCGCTGGGCTCTCCGGACTCCCGGGGAAACAGCTGGACGCGACCACGTCTCGGGTAGGGGCGGGGGGAGGCGACGCTCCGCCCCGGCGCGGCCCCGCCCTCCCAGCTCGCCGGCGCCCTCCCCTCGCCGGGGGCTGCGAGTTGCGTTTGGTAAAACCCAACCCTGGAATATATAGATCACTGGAGCGCAATGAAGTAGCTTTTGGCGAGAGAGGGAGGGAGGGGGGCCTGGACAGTCACAGAGGCCAGTGCACGGCGGCGGTGGCACCTTCCTTCTCGCATCCCGGTCGCCCGGCCCGTGAGGAGGCAGCGGCGGCCGCAGGCGCCAGCAGAGCCGAGGCGGCGGAGCATCGAGCTGAGGCGAGGCGGACCGGCAGGAGCGCGCGGCCGGGGCCACGCATCTCCACACTTGCACAGCAACTCCCGCGCCTTGCACCCCCCTCGCCCAGAGACCCGGACTGGGGGCTCGGAGAGCCTCGGTGAAGCGAGCGGGGTCCAGCTCCGGAGCTCGGCCAGCTCCGTTCTGAACCTCCCGGGCGCTGGTTCCCCGTGGCGGGGTACCCGCTTCTGCGCTCCGGACGCGCCTCCCGGACAGCCGGGTCTCCGCGGCCAGGACAAAGCCATGAAGCCGGCGCTGCTGGAAGTGATGAGGATGAACAGAATTTGCCGGATGGTGCTGGCCACTTGCTTGGGATCCTTTATCTTGGTCATCTTCTATTTCCAAAGTATGTTGCACCCAGGTAGGGGGCGCGTTAGCGTGGTTTTGTTGGATATTTTTCTCCTCTCTCGCTCTGCTTTCTGCTTCTTCCAACCTCACCTCTTCCCTTCGGCCTCTTCGTGGCTCCTTGCTCCCGGGATCCGCGGGTCACCGAGTTGGGATGGGCAGAGGGAAGGTGCGCTTCCATTTCCTCTCCAAGCTCCAGGCTGGAGGTTGAGACCGCAAGGAGAGACGGCGTGTGTGGCCCCCGTCTTTCTTTCCCTTTTATTATTATTATTATTTTTTTCTTTGTGTCTTGTCTGTTGGCTAGGTGGCAGAGAAAGGTAGGGGTTGTTGGAAGCTGCCGGGGTCGAGGGTTGGTGGGATTCCAACAAAACTCGGTCCGGGTTGCTGTTGAGGGCTGGGAGAAACCGGCTCCGGCAGCCGGCTGCTCTGCTCCAGCGAGCGCCGCTTCTTCCTGGTTGGGTACCCCGGGGCGACTGGTGCACGGCCGGGGCGAGGTAGTGGGTCTCTGCAGCCGGCTCGAGAAGCCCTAAGCTGAGCTACCACGTGTTCCAGGCTCGGCTGCGCAGAGCAGGTGTGGGGAGAGGGTGGGTGGGTTCCCGGGTGGGTGGGTTCCCGGCACTTCCCTCCACTCAGCGCAGTCTTTTGCGAAACACTCCAGGGTCTAACTCCGCAGTGACCTTGCAGCTGGTGCTCCAGGGACTGGCCCACCCACCCCCTTCTGGCTCTAGACCCAATCTAGGAACTCTAGAGCTTTTGGGGTCACAGTTTGGCCATCACAGTCCTTGGAGATACTTTGTACAGTTCCTAGGCTCATCCCCTCCTCTTGGGTTCTGAGCATTCAGAGACTCCGCGGCACAAGAACGAATCCTTCCCCCCATCCTCTCTGGCTTCGGCTAAATTCCACGTTTCCTATCAGGATAGGGAGAACCCAAGCTCCCCTCTTCCGGGGGGGGGGGTTCCAGAAGGAAAGTTTGGGACTAGAGAAGAGAGGGGTGCCCTGAGCCCGGCTGTGCTGCACGGCTTAGAAGCCCAACAGGTAGGACTTAGTCTTGGTTTCAGGAACCCCTTCCCCCTTTTATCCTGGATCAGCAGACCTGTGCTGGGCCACGTTGGCATCAAGGTTCGTTTTTCGTCGCCTCTGAGTTGCCACAGTAATAATTTAGCTTTCTAATTGCAGGGAGGGAGGAGGGAGAAGGAAGCACATTTTCTTCCAGGGGAAATAAGATTGGTTTTGCCTCCCCGCCTTCTTTAAGTGTGTATCTAACACCTTCAGTAGACGCGGCCCCGAATTCAAGCCTGCCTCTTAGTGAATGGCAGAGCCATGAAGCTGTTCTCCGCATCAAACAGACAGGGCTGCCGGTTGTGCGGCTGTGCGATTCCTTGACAGCGCAGGGACAGACTGGCCCCTCTTCCTTGTGGAACAGTCAGTTGTTAAGGCGGCCTGGCTGCCAAGACTATGGTCTTGTGCTACCGCATGGAAGGAACCCCAGGACACCCCAGCCGGTCCTGGTAAAAGATGGCTTTTGTTTGCTCTCATATTTTTAGTTTCATGTCAGCAAACTAAAGCGGTGTTTGTCTCCTCGCTCAAAACCTGTGGTTGTGAAACTTCTGAGGGAATTTAAAAATGGACTTTGCTGGCATTCTGGGCTGCAAGAGGGTGGGACCAGACAGGCGGGCATCTCAAGAGTGCCAGGCTCCTGGGGCCACCCGGGACCAAGCCAGATTCTCTCCCCAGAGGGCTAGAAGACAGGTTGGTATGCAGATATAATGAGGCTCCTGCGGTTTAGACAAAGGGCCCAATGATTTGGTCTAGACTTCAGAGCTCTGTTCAGGCCTATTCAAGTTTTGCTGGGACGGTGCATGCCCCGTAATTCTCAGCAGAAATGCTTAGGAGTGCAGAGCAGGAATGTACCTGAGCCTCCCTGTACCTGAGCCTCCCTGTACCTGTCCAGTGCCATCAACATTCCATGTGCACGGACCGTAGCTGCGATGCTGAGGAAGAAACATGTTTGTTACCTGTAACTGGTGTCTTGCTCTTCCAGCGTTCATCAGAATTTATTAACTTTTTAATTGACTTGAAAGTGGCTTTAGGTTTTTTTTTTTTTTTTTTTTTTTTGTGTGTGTGTGTGTGTGTGTGTGTGTAAGCTTCTGGATCCACAGCCTTGTCTGAGCTTGTGCTGGACTGAATACACCTCTTTGATCCTGTCCTGACGGTTCCTTTCTGGCCCCCTTTTTCTCCCCCAAATGTTTATAATTCATATCACGAGGAGTCTGCTTTTCCCAATCCCCCTTCTAGCGCAGGGCAGATGCTGCTTTCAAAACGCCGATTGGATATGAACCTACGGATGTTTAATTGAAAGTTCTTACTCGAAATTATAGGTCGTGCAGTGGAACCCCTGTTAGTACTGCTATATGGTGCATAAAAATATGCTTTGGAAACAGAATTATGTTTATTCCTTATCTTTCATTTTGTTACCGTCCACTGTTGCTGAGGCCAAGTGATTTTTTTTTCTGCTTTGAACTTTCAGAAAAGATTAGAGAGATTTATTTTATTTTTAATTGTTCCCTCCCTGCCGTGTGTGTGTGTGTGTGTGTGTGTGTGTGTGTGTGTGTATACAGTGCCTGTGAAGGTCTGGAGAGGGTATAAGATCCCCTGGAACGGGAGTTACAGGTGGTTTTGAGATAATCCACATGGGTTCTGGGAATTGGAACAATTTGTGTATGTCCCTTTAACTGTGGATCGTTCCTCCAGCACCTTAAGAGTTTTGTGTGTGCACGTGTGTGCACACGCATGTGTGCTGTATGTGTGTAGGGGCCTGCAGAGGCCAGAAGGCGTTTTGGATCCCCTAGAGCTGGAATTACAGGTGGTTATGAGCCACGTGATGTGGGTGCTGAGAACCAAACCTTGGTCTTCTGCGAGAAGAGCCAGGGCTCTCTTAGCTGGAGAGGCAGCTCCAGCCCTTGCTGCTTTGAACTTGAAAGTGATGCAGTCTTCAAGTCTCTGCAGTCTCATGGTCCAGGCATTCTTTTTGCCTGGGAATTCTCTCAGGATCAGCTTGGCAGAGGCAGAAGGGACCACAAGGCAGACCAGACTGTGTCCTGTTCCCCCCCCCCCCCCCCCCCCCCGAAGTCCTCTGGCAGGAGGTCTCTGGGTACCTGTCTGTGGGACAGAAAGCAGTGTGTGAAAGAAGAAATGAACTCTAAGTTCTTTGCTGGTTGGAGAGGTGTGAGGAGGGAAAAAAAACCCAAAACCAAAATGCTGCCCAGCTTTCTGGCTGGCGAATGCCCCCTCCCGTTCTAGTCTGCAGCCCATTGTCTTTTGCATTTTCCTAGCTCATAAGACTGGGTAATTGTGAGCTTGAGTAATTGACCATCAGATAATTGGCCATTGGTTACGCTGCTGAAGATTCAGGAGTGGGCCCCTGACAGTTAGGCAGTTTTCTTTAGAAATCCTTGACCCTTCTGAGTTAATAGTCTTCATGAAGTGTTGTTTTTTTTTTTTGTTTTTTGTTTTTTTTTTTGGTCAGGGACAGGATCTTAGAGTTCTTTTTTAATCCAGACATTTGTACAGGCCTGACACATAAAATATTTAAATATCTGCTAGCTGAACGTATGAAGTAGCCCCTCATCTCCAGCTCCAGGAAGGTAGAGGCTTCAGGTCTTGTCAAGAGTGCCTGGCTTCTCCTTCCAGTTCTGCTGCTGTTGGGGCATGCCCATTCCCAGACTCCTGGTTCTCTGGTGACTGGCCCCAGTTTAAACCCATTAAGATCAGAGCCTTCACCGTGGGCTGCACTGCTCCCGAGGTACCAGGCGTGGTAGATACTTCTTTGTGTCCTGGATGTCGGAGAAGGGTGGCCTCAGTTAACCACTGACCTCAGTCCATGCTCATGACAGACTCCTCCATAGGGGTGAACTACTGAATTGGTGGTCGGAATCACGTGCCTGTGGTTTCTTCTCCCCTATGAGCCCCTCCATGAACGCAGCCTTTGGAAGCTCATCCCTCCCTTTAAAATGTCTCAGGTACTTGCCCAAGACAGCAGGACTATCCTTTGATGGAGCCCCATCACGTCTTGCAAAGCTGGAAGGCCCCAGGCTGCGCTGGGTCTGGAGCGCCCCTTCAACCTTGCTTTTGTGTCTCTCACTAGGATCGTGGTTTTTGTTTAAAAGCTACTGCTCCTGAGAAGCCTGCCAAGGAGGGAGCTCTCCCTCATTGGTCTCGTCTTCCACCGCTCGCTTCCATTGTCACCTGGGAATTCCCCGCCCGGGTTGAGTGTATGGAAAGATTGCAGTCTTTACTTAAAGACTTCATTGGATCCCGTTGAACATAGGCACGTCTGGAAGCATGATTTTCATCTCTAATCCGGTCTGCGAATTGGAGATGCGTGGAAAAGAAGCTGTTCTCCACTATCCGCCACTCAGAGGCAACTAGATTTTCTCTCTCTCTCCATAGTGTAGAATGTATACATGAACATCCCTTACCAGAGATTTTGACACCCAAGAGGTTCTAGCACTGGGAAGGTTTTGGGAGCTGCCACAGCAACGCAAGTGGAAAATTCCACACCTGGCCTCGCATGATGGGTCGTAGGTGAATAAAGATATTTAGGGTCGCCTTCAGGCTGTGCATTTAAGGGGACTGTGGTGCACAAATAAATTTCATGCTTAGTCTTGGGTCCAATCCCCAAGTTACCTCATTATACATGGGTAGAGCTCCCGGGATTCAAAACTGTTCCACATCCAAATAGCTTCTGGTCCCAATCATTTCAGATAAGGTAAATAAATAAATATAAATAATTATATAATATGTATATTACATATAGAGTATAGTTGAGATCTCATAATGCATTTTGTATCAGTAAAATCTGCTTTATACAAATATGCCATTCTGGTGAATAATTATTAAAATTTGAGACATGAGTTTAGCCACAGCCTTTAAAGTTTACGGACCTTTGTGTGTGTCCTCCCTTATCTGAGCCTGTGCAAAGCAGTGGTTTAGTATCATTTATCTCTGTGTTGTTACACATGGCTAATTTTACATTAGGGAATCATTTCGCTTATCTAGAGAATAGGTTTGGGATCAACCCGATACTTAGGGCTGCATTTGCCTTAGGTCCTTTGAAAAGGGGCCAGGGCGGTCTCAACACTGAAGCTGTCAGGAATCCGAAAACGGCGTTGAGCAACTGGAGGATGAGGCGTTGTGAGTCCGAGGTCTTCCCCTAGGAAGTTGAGGTGTTTGCCCTTCTGCAGGATTACCCGTAGCAGCCCTTGGATGAGGCCTGTTCCCTTGTGAGCGCTTGTGGATTCCAGCCTGTGTCTTCACTTCCTTACCCTTTGAAGTCAGAGGGGTGACTGAGCACCAGGACAGGCTGGTGGGGGACCTCCTGAGACGATCACCCTCCTCCAGGGGCCAGCGCTGCCTGTGTTTGTCCGGCTGAGAATCAACCCAGTTCTTTAAAAACAGGAAATCAAGGGCTCCCAGGGCAGGTACCACCCTTTCCCTTCTTAAACTCACGGAGAGACAGCCCTCTCCTTACTGTGGGTCAGGGGACACATGCTGTATGGAAAGTCCTGGCTAGCCGGCCTCTTCTGAGCTTAGGTTCGGTGAAAATAACAGAAGTCCCTCTGCTGACTTACTTTTCCTTTTCTTGAATCTTGGCGCCCCATCTGATCTGTCAATTAAAATCTCCTGGAATTTGTAATTTATACTTTTTGGATCAAATGTGACTGAGGGACACTTAGAAGCAGAATTGGGGCGTGCTCTCTCCCTCTCCCTCTCTGCCAGGCCTTGTTCCATGTTTAGGACTCCAGCACACAGTACACACACATGTACACACATGTATGCACACTCATGTCAAACCCCCCACGTGCACACACACGTATGCACGCCCATGTCACCCCCCACATGCACACACGTGTATGCACATTCATGTCACCCCCCACATGCACACACGCGTATGCACGCCCATGTCACCCCCACATGCACACACGCGTATGCACGCCACATGCACACACTAGGTCATCTCCATTTTTCAGTTTTTGGAGAAGTAAAATATGAGGTACAATCCATAGGAAAAAAACACCCACACAAGCTTGTGGGGCTCGTGTTGGCGCCTGACACAATCAGGCTGAGTGGAGCGGAGGTTTGGGAGTGGAAGACCTGGGCCTGAGGCAGGTCCCCAGTCCTTCCCTGTGAACACTAGGCTTTATGACACTTTTTTAAAATACATTTTAGTAAGATGGCATTTGGCTGGGTTGCAGTAGATGGCATCTTACTGTGGTCTGACCTTTCATGGGTAGCCCGCGTCCTTTGTAGACATGAAATAGCACTGTACCCCCACAGCTGGTACCTCCGAGCCCGCTCTGTGACCTCAATAAGGGGCGTGAGCAAAGGCACTTCTACTTCTGGAAGGTTCCAGCTCTGACTGGGGTGAGGAAGTGCTGGGTTAGTTTGACCGCTGGCTCCTTCAAGCCTGCCCAGCTTGCTGCCTTCTGTGTTTGCTTACCCTGTTTGCAGAGACCCTGACTTGATTCTCGCGCCTCTCTCTCTCTCTCTCTCTCTCTCTCTCTCTCTCTCTCTCTCTCTCTCTCTCTCTCTCTCTCTGTTTGAGACATCCCGTCTCCCGCTACACTTATGTCTGTAGGTTAACGAGCTTGTGTAGATCTGTGTGGATCAGAGGTAAACCCTGGGGTTAGTGTCACCCTTCTGGCAAAGGCCATCTTTTATTTGGGGGAGGGGCAGGGCCCTTCTCCGGCCTGGAACTTTCTAAGTAGGCTTGCTGGCTGGCCAGTGAGCCTGTCTCTGCTTTCCAGGGCTGGCATCTTAAATGTACCACCACGCCCAGTTTTGTTATTTTATTTTTTAATGTGGGTTCTAAGGAGCGAACTCACTTCACTGACTGAGAGGTCTCCCTAGCCCCAGTGTCTTTTTAAAGTTATGGTTATTGGTGATGCCATTGGTTAAGACTCAGAATGGGAACGGAAGGGGAGTAAGTTATTTAACGCGGGGCTTCATCTTGAACTTCAAATTAGATAGAGACAAGTCTCTCGGGAGGATGCTCAAGAACACTAGGAGAAATGGCGACACGCTAGGGTGGCAGCCAGTGTCTGTCCTTGGCTCGCCCCATCCATCCGCTCTCTCCTGGAGTCTTAGGAAGTAGGCAGCTGACAGTCCCATTATGCAGATGGAGACGTTGAGGATTTGTGGTTCAGGCACTTGCCTTCCTGGAAAGCTGGTCCAGGATCTGGGCTTAAGACCGACGGCCACCATCGCCGTATTTCTTCCCCCACCCCCAGGCCCATCTTCTTCGTCTTGGTTTCAGCTAATTAGGTCAAGAGCTAATTATTTCGCCAGAGCCTTGAGCTCAGCTGGGGCTAAGTGGATGGGCCATTCAGTGATAGGCCTTCTAGTCTTACTCTACTTCATCCCTGGTGAACCCAGCCCTCTGGGGACTGAAGGTGTCAGCGTGTTCAGATGTCCCCTGTCTTCAACCGAGATGGGTCAGGAAGTCAAAATCCAGTTCACCTGTTATTCCTGGGTGAAACGTCCTCTGCCTGCCCATGACCTTCTTCTGGGTGCATCTCCATGATGTTAAAGTGCCGTGGACTGGCTCCCTCCACAGGCCAGGACAGAACCTTCACTGTATGTGGCAGCTCACACCTGTGAGCCCATCACTCGGGAGGCCGTGGCGAGAGAGAATCGCTATCAGCCCCGTGCAACTTGGGCTACATAGTGAGTTCCAGGCCAGCTTAGACTGTAGTGGGGTGTGGTGGACACATCTGTAAGTCCAGCGCTTGAGAAATGGAGGCAGGAGGGCTCAGGAGTTCTGGATCGTTCCTGGGTGGTGGTTTGGATGGGAATGGCCCCATGAGCTCACTTTGGAATGCTTGGTCCTTGGCGAGTGAACCTGTTTGGGGAGGATTAGGAGGTGTGGTCTTGTTGGAGAAGATGTGTCTCTGGGGGAAGGCTTGGAGGTTTCAGAGGCCCCGCCGTTCCCAGTTAGCATTCTCTCTGCCTCCTGCTTGTGGGTTGGATGTGAGCTCTCAGCTGCTGAGGGCCATGCTTGCCTGTTTGCTGCCATGCCCCTACTGTCATGGACTTGAACCCTCTGGAAGCCCTGAAAATAAATGCTTTTTTTTTTTTTAAATAAGTTGCCTTGGTCATAGTAATATAAAAGTTAAGCCACTCAGCTGCATAACGAATTTGCCGTCAGCCTGGCTTCATGAGATCCCATCTCAAAAGGATTAAAAAAAAAAGTAGTCTTTTCTAATTTTTTTTGGTCACTGTCTTCAGAACTCCAGTGTGTACTTGGCACCTCTCTGTTCAGTGTGACCCCTTTCCAGTGCTCAGTCACCTCGTGTGAGGAGTGACTGCTGGACCAGGTTAGAGAAGCTGCAAAGGATGGGAGGGATTTTCCTGGGGGTGCACCCTCCCCTCCACTCCCCCCCCTCGCTCTCCCCAGCCCCAGTGAATGACAAGTTCTCTCTTAGTTTGAGCTGCCCTTGGGGCAGAACAAGACATGCAAGCTGCAGAATTGCACATCTGCTTAGGCTACTCGGCCTGGAAGGTACTAGATAGTTCATTGGTGAGCTCCTGTCTCCAGAAGAGGCCGTGGCCAGAGCACCCAGGGAGAGGCTTATGCGTTCTTTAGAACTCAGTGTATTTGGATGGACTGAAATATGAAGGGTGAACTCATTTGGGAGGGTGCAGCTGTGATTGGGGTTCCCGAGGACCAAAGGAGAAAGAGCATAGGGTGGTTGATTTGGATTGTAGTCAGGGAGGAAAGGATTTCCAGGGGCAGAGCCTGAGAGAGAAGCAGGGAGTGAACAGAGAGGGTGGAGGGGTGGGCTGGCGGTGGGGGTGAGGTGCATGACCTCTTGGTGTTCTCAAGTTTAAATTTTTATTCTTGAGACTAGGAAGCCATAGAAGGTTTAGGGTTTTGTTTCCCAGAAGGCGAAACTTAAGCTGAATTTAAACTCTCCTGTTTTAGCACAATGCCAGAATTTAAAGGCCTGCTTTCTCAGAGTGAACGTGGGGCCGGTTTTTGGAGTAGTTTCTGTTATCCTTTGGCGGGAGGGAGGGAATTCACGAACGTACCATCTAAGAAGGGGCTTAAAAGCTTGCTCCGGCCAGATTCAAAACTCCACTGTTTGCAAAAATTATAGGCCTCCGAGGTTAAGTTTCAGTCTCTCCGCTGCTAATGGTGCCCCGGGTTCATTCTCAGAGGGCCGGGGAAAGAGTGGCAGGAGGGAGAGAGAGTGTACCTAATCCCTGGAGAGCCCTGCACTGTGCCCAGCTCACAGTATATCTAGGCTCAGGTTGCAGCTCTGGGGCTGCCCTGGATAGACATGGTACAGAACTGGGCCAGAGGTCTCCTTTCTTTACGGAGGCCCAGAAGCTGGAGGGCTCTGATCTTCCTACCCGCTCCCCCTGCAGAGGGCTTCTGTGTCTTTCTTAGCTTCCTTAGGCACCTCACTACCTCAGAAAGAAGCATCCCCAAGGCATAATGTTCTCTGTGTATCTGTGTGCATGTTCGTGTGTGTGTGTGTGTGCATGTTTGTGTGTGTGTGCATGTTTGTGTGTGTGTGTGTGTGTGTGCGCGTGCATTCGTGTGGAGGCCAGAGGTTGGCTGTGGGCTGTCCCTCAGGTGCTGCCCGCTGCATTTCACGAACCTGGAGCTCACTGAGTAAGTTGGCTAGGCAGTGAGCCCTAGGGGTCCACCATCTGTCTCTGCCTCCCAGTGCCACACCCAACTTTTTTTTTCTTTTTGGTGGGCTGTGGGCTTTAGGGATCAGGTTTGCTTGGAAAGTTCTGAACCAACTGAGCCATCTTCCAAGATCCCCCAAAATTTAATTTTTAAAAAACAATACAGTGTCAACATTGGTGGGCATCAAGTTTTGAGGGGGGCATGTGTGTGGACAGCCAGGTGGAAGAGGGTTTGAGTTTGTACTTGAACTTGCTGGGATTTTGTGTCTAGAGATGGGAAGATCTCATCAAGGGAACACATACATTTGAGAGCAGGGTCTGGAAGTTATTTTAAGAAGGTAAGAGATGGATGGTGAAGTTAAGGGCTGTGATTCTGTTGTATAAAGGGCTCTGCGTGTAATTTTGTTGTTCGGAGTCGGAAGTGCACATTTGAAACCAGAAACGGAGCAGATAATCTTGCAGTCGCTTGTGGCAAAACAGCTTTTGTTGGGTGCGTGTGAGGCACCCTGTAAAGACAGCTGTGGGCTTAAAACACTTGCTGCAGGGCCAGGGATATGGCTCCAGGGTAGGATAGTTTCCCAGCATGCACACGACTTTGATCCTCAGCCCCGTAAAACAGCCAGCCAGGGACAGCAAGCTCCTGTGTGTTAGAGAGGGTTGCTGTCTGTCCACTTCGCTCAGTGGTAATGTAGGCCTCCCCTGATGCAGGGGAGGAAATCTTCTTTCGTGGGACTGTAAAGAGCACAGCCACGGATCCTATCATAAGGGCCTCTCTGCACGAGGCGTGAGGGAGCTGCCATTCATCCTCACAGCTCCCTCTTTGCCTTCCTAGGGGATGAATGAGGAATTTGTACCCATCAGAGAATGCTTGATCTGTTGCAAAAACAAAAAACTGGCAGGAAGGGGGTGCGGCTAAGCAGAAAGGGCAGTAGGTAGGGTGTCCCTGGGGAACCTGGGTTCTGGCCCTGCTGCTGTTTCCTTCTGGAGGGATTCCCCCACTGTTATCAGCAGGTAGACACAACAAAGCGTTTTTAAAATGATGTCAAAGCTCACAGCCAAGGCCAGAAGAAGTCTTGTGTGGGGGGGGGCGGTACGAGGGGATGAGGAACTGGGGAGGGCTCCTGGCGGCCTCCACCGTTGCTCCCTGTTGGTTTGAGTTTTTGTTTGTTTGTTTGCTTTGTTTTGGAGGTTCAAAGAAATATTTTTTTTTCTGTAAGAAAGCACGTGAGGCAAAAGCCACACTTCTCTGCCCTCCACCGCTCAGATCCTCCCTGCCTCTTCCCCGCTCAGCTCTCACTGTTAGCGGTTCTCTGCCCGTTTCTAGGAAAGCTGTTCATAAAGTGAATGCTTGCCATTCATGTCGGACATGGTAAGGGACTACCATCCGCCCACCCCTCCAACCAGCAAGCACTTACTCATCTAGCCGAAGAGACCAATCCAAATGAGAGTTGGCCCCTGCGTGCAGATAGCTTGCAATTAGCCAGTGACTCGGGAGCTATAATTGGTAGCATCACCCCTTTGTGATAGAGGCTAAGGGTGTTGAGAAGAAAGAGAGTCATTAGTTCGGGGAGGTCTGAGCTGGACTCCTGTCCTTCTGCTAACAGGACTTTATGGAATGCCTCACGCCTGTGCCAGGGACCTCCCGGGTGCTGGGCAAACAGCAGGGGGCAGCGCACAGAAGACCTCTGTCTCGGTGGAGTCCATCGGCTTGGTGTACATTTATCCAGTGGATTAGCAGCACCACCATTGGTAGATTCCTTCTCTACCGTAGTCCTCTTGTCTACTCGATGGCGCCTCAGTAAAGCATTTGGGGTGTGTTCTGTATCCATTACCGACGGTGGAATGAGTTCACATGTATAAAAGAGAATCTTGCGAAAGGATTTGCTTCTAAAAGCCTTGTTCTTGAGCCATGTCTCCCGGAAGGATCTGGCCACCTTCTGGTTTGGTGACGACACACGTCTGTTATAGTGTATCTTGCTTAGACCGCTTGGCACGGAAACACAGTTTTCTCAGAAAACATTGTACTATCCTGTCATGTGGATGCATTTTAATTTCATCCTGCTTTCTTGTTGAATAGCTCTGAAAAAGGGTTTTTTTCCCCCCTTGTCTCTTTAAAATCTTTATTTTATGTGTATGGGTGGTTTGCCCGTATGTATTTATGTGCACACTGTGTGTGCTTGGTGCCTGTTGCTGGCCAGAAGAGGGCACCAGAACCTCTAGAGCTGGGGTTCCAGACGGTTGTTAACCACCACGTGTGTGCTGGGGATTGAACTCTGAGCCTTTGGAAGAGGGGCCTGTGCTCTGAACTGCTGAACCATCTCTCAGGCCTCCGGTTTTCTCTTTTCAAAAGTGTCATGATCCCTCCCTCCCTCCCTCCCTCCCTCCCTCCCTCCCTCCCTCCCTCCCTCCCTCCCTCCCTTCTTTCCATGATGTTGGGGATGGAACACCAGGGCTTTTTGCTCTACTGACAAGTTTTCCATCCCCAGTCCCATCTGACTTGTGTCCAGAAGAGGAATTCTGCGGCATTGCAAACATCTGAAGGCTTTTGGTCGGTATATCCAGTTTGTTTTCTAGAATGCTGTGTTCATTCATGTTCCCACCAGAGTGTGTGAATGCGTCCTAGCCATGATGACCTGGCTCCTGTCCAGGCTTCTGTTTCATTTTTTTTGGTCCACAAAAGATGGTGGGGTTCAGGAGGGCACAGACTGCCTCTTCGGGTGCTGGCTGGTGACAGGCGCAGAGTGAATTTTGGTTGACTGTATCCTTTGCTTGTTTTGGATGCCGAGCCTGGGAGGGCAAGGGTTTATTAGACAGTCGAGAAGAGAGAACGCCTTCGTCATCAGAAAGTACTTTCCCCTCAGTCTTTGCAGGAAAGGAACGCTCACGTGAGCTGGGTGACAGGTGGCTTAGTCCCGTGGCCACTTCTGTAGTTGTAGGCTGTCCTCAGGTCTGCGAGTGGCTGCGTTTGCTTACCAGCTTATGAGAGATGGAACCTAAGTATCATTTCCACTTGGCCACAGGGACCCTGCGCAGACCCCTGTTCTGTGTGGGGCTGGTGCCAGCGAGGAGCGCTCCTGTAACAGGGAGGAAATATATAAATAAAGAATTCTGTCTTCCCAGAATTCTTCTCACCTGAAGCTTGGCCCCAAGTGGGCAGCATTCAGAGAGGTGGGACCTCGGGAAGCAAGCCCTGAGAACTCTGCCCCCATGAGTGGGATTAGTGCCTTCCTTCATACAGGGAGCCCCGTGACAGACCCTTGTCTCATGGGAAGACAGAGTGAGGTGCCTTCCCTAAACGCCACATCTTCCTATGCCTCTTGGATTTCTCAGCCTCCAGAGCTGAGCAGTAAATGTCAGGTTTTTTTTATAAGCCACGCAAGGCAAGGCGTCTTGTTAGCAGCCCACTGCCTGAGACAAGGAGCACTCCTTCCGTTGGCAGGCGGTTGGCGGGTGAGATGTCATTTTAGCTGAGGTGGTAATGTGCCCATGGCGCTCAGCTGTTGGAGGAAGGCGCTTGGTTGGGTGTGGGGGGCACTTCGGAGAGGGTCAAGCCGCCTCATTCTCAGAAAGGTGATGGTTATCGGTGTCCTGACCATGGAACCTTTCCAGGAAGCAGTGTGTGGATGATGTCACACGGGGGGGGGGGGGGGGGCCCCCCCCTAAAAAGGAAGGGGGGGGGGGGGGGGGGGGGGGGGGGGGCGGTATGGAGCTAAACAGGAAGTGGGGGGGAGGGGGAGGTAGGAGGAGAGGAGAGAAAAACAGCAAAACACAACCCACTCAGTCTCTCTCCCTCCCCACCCCCTGCCCGCTCACGCACATATACAACTACTCCAGAGCAGATGGACTGGGGCTTCCCTGTGTGGGCTCTGTCACTGTGCCTACAAGGCAAGGCCTGGGTGTGTTTAATCTAATCAGTTTCTTGAACGTTAAGAAAACCCAATCTTTTAAACCAGCTAGGATAAACGTTTTGATACATTTGACTTTCTGACTGCTGCTTTGAAGTAGCAAGAGCATGGCCTCTCCACAAGGCAACCTGTCTTGCCCCCAGTTTCTGCCAGCCCACACAGATCCTCTTTCTGGGCCTCACAGCTCTTCTGGGTCTGCTCCTTGAGGCCTTGAGGGTCCCAGTTCTGAGGCAGCCCCTCCGCAACTGCCCAGCAGCCCGTATAAGCCAGCTGTAGAAGCCTGTGAGAGGAAGTGAGAACGGGTTTAAAATAGCCAGCTATTAGGTTTCCTGTCGGGTAGGATGTGGTCAGTTAACTTGGGTTATCTTCGGGTCTGGCCCAGGCGCTGGGCTCTGCTAGCAGTTAAAAATGACACCCCCGTCCCCCAATCTCCTCTGACAGCAATTATCAGATCCTCAGGACCACCCCGAGGAGAGCCAGTGGGATCCACCCCCTTGCTAAATAAGTGTGATGCTACCTGTGGCTGGCAGCGGCAACAGCCAGTTCCCAAAGCTTTAGGAGATCGTACCCTCTCAGCTCACATGCTCACACGCTCACATTCGCCTGCGTGCGGGTTTGATCCTTATTTACTGATTTACTTTGAGACAGGATCTTACAATGCTCCAGTCCGGCTGGCCTCGAACTTGTGTTAATCCACCTGTTTCTGCCTTCTGGGTGTTGGGACTAAAGGCATAAGATGTCATAGCTGGTTTATAATTCAGTTCTTTTGTGTGTGTGGGCATCTATATGTAGGTGTGTGTGTGTGTGTGTGTGTGTGTGTGTGTATGTGTTCATGTGGAGGCCAGGGGTTGATATCAGGTGCCTCAGTCAGTCCACATCTGAGTTGAGACAGGTTTCTACACTGAACCTGGAGCTCACTGATTCCTCCCGCCTGACTGGGCAGCAAGCCCCACAGATCCTCCTGTTGGCCATCCTCCTGCCTCTACTCTCTGTACTGGAGTGATCAGCAGGCTGTGCTGTCCCCGGTTGTATGAGTGTGTACGTTTTAAAACCGGATTCTGGGGGACTCGAACTCGGCCCCTTATGCTAGCTTAGCAAGGACTTTGCTGCCAGCCACCTCCCCCTCCCGTGAGCTTGGTTCCAACTCCAGCTAAGCCTGGAGCAGCGTGGCCATGCTTTTGTGTGTCATGGACCCCCCCCCCCCAGCATCTCTGGTGCGCAGCTCTGCACTCTCTGAGCCTCACCTACAATGTAACCAGCTCCACTGCTGCTACCCTGGCTGAGCCCCCATTACCTCTCCCTTGGGGTTTTGTACAACTAGAACCCAGTCTCCAGCTTTGCCTATCATTTACCACCAATCGCTTGCCAAACTGTGGCCTGCAGGAGCTGCTGCCGAGAAATGGCCAAACCTGCACCCTTGCCCCTGCCCGCCATGGCTTCCATTGCAACTCAGACTGAAAGCCAAGCCCTTGGCTTGACCTCAGGGTCGTGCCCTTGTGCCTTGGACTCCCAGGCACACTGCCTTTCACTTCCTTACAGGAACCACACTCTTACCTGTGCTGGGAACTTTGTGTTTTCTGTTCCCTCTGATTTAAAGTGCTCCCTACCTTTCAGGCCTGTGTCCTTCCCCAGGTACCCCCTCTGCTTTGGTATTGGATCCCTCGGTTATGCATGCTTGCTTTCTCTCTCTCTCTCTCTCTCTCTCTCTCTCTCTCTCTTTCTTTCCTTTTCTTTTTTTCTTTTTTTGTTTTTTGAGACAGGGTTTCTCTGTGGCTATGGAGCCTATCCTGGAACTAGCTCTTGTAGACCAGGCTGGCCTCGAACTCAGAGATCTGCTTGCTTCTGCCTCCGGAGTGCTGGGATTAAAGGTGTGTGCCACCACCACCTGGCTCGGTTATGGTTTCTTACCATGCAAGGTTTCTCCACTGCCGTCTCTGTCCACATGGTGATCCCTCGGTAACCCATCCATCAGTTTGGGACTTGGGTAATAAGAGACAGAGTTAAGGTACTAGGTGTGGACCCCTAATTCACCCGAGTCTCTGGTTACTGCATTTGAATTGTAGGGTTGTGATGACATCAATGGAAAATGCCCCCCCATAGTCTAATGTGTTTGAAACCTTGGTCCCCAGCTGATGCCCCTGTTTGATGAGGCTGAGGAGGAGGAAGCGTGACATTGGGGGCGGGTGGGCTTTCAGGGTTTTGTTTTTGACCAGTAATTACTGTTGGAAACTGGGATCAAGTTAGATGGCATTAGTTAGGATCACCATCAGAGGGACCCGTGGACACTGGAGAAATCCTTGGCCAATCACAGCTCACTCCTTGACTGCAGAGCTTCTCAGAGCATTTAGTAGTCTATGCGGTAACTAATCAATTATCGCCATCGTGATAATCAATTATCACCATCAGGACAAGGCTGTCCCTTTGTCATCTCAAACCAAGGGCTATGAGTGTAAAGAAAAACCTGGCGTTTTCTTCTGTAAGAGGGCATCGCATCAGCCGCCTTCGCAGCGTTAGCGTGGGGGCCGAGTTGGATGAGGTCATGCAGGTGGAAGGTGTGTGGAGCAGTCTGGACATGTTGTGGGTTGTCATAGCTACACACCTGCGTGATTACCCGCCCCGTGTGTGTGTGTGTGTGTGTGTGTGTGTGTGTGTGTGTGTGTGCGCGCGCGCGCGTGTGTGCGTGCATGGGGGGCAGGTGGCAAAGATCACACAGTTGCATGTGTTGCATAACAGTGCACTACAAAGGACAGAGGCTAAGCGAGGAGTATGAAAATGTTTCGGCTGCTGGGTTGTGGTCACTGAAGGCTCTGGGCTGAGAGGGCCTGTTGGAGCTGGGTGGGGTCTGGGGAAAGCAAGGGAAGGGGACAAAGGCCACTTTCTTTGGGTATTACAGATGCTTGCCAGCGCTTTACAGTTTGAGTACTCTCTGAGGTGTTTAATTCACTAGGTTGTCTTTCGCAGTTAGGGGGCAAAGGCAGTCTTGAGTAGGCTGGGGGAGTCCAGAAATATGTCGATATTTCTTTTAGGCCTCATGACAGAGGCTCCAACCCTTCCCTGGGTGTGAGCGTCTTCCTCACAGACAGCAGGAGGGAGGTGGTGGGTTGGAAATGGGGTCTGATGCCTGCTGCAGGCAGGGGTCACTGATCACACAGATCTCACTTTGAGAACTGCATCAGTGTAGGGCTGAGCTCACCCAAGTGTCTGATGGCTGCTGCTCCACCAGCACAGCCCTGGAGGGAGGGGCGGCTGGGGCATCTGCCAGACATTGGAGTGTTAAGCCCAATTGTGCGGGAGCTAGGGTGGGTCTACTCTTTACTCGTAGCCCCAATTTTGGGGGTGCAGTTGCTGAACTGGTGTACCCACACTCGCCAAACTGGTCCATTGAGACTTCTCTCTGCAGATACAGTTTCCCTCAGACTCCTCTTCACGGTCTGGCTCTTGTGGGGCAAAGCATCCTCCATGTTGGGCAACCACAGTGTGAGTGAAAAGTCCAGAGCCCCACCTCTGCAGACCCCCTTTCCTCTTCTGGGGTGCACCAGGTGCACACATCAGTCACCATCCTCCTCCCTGTCTGTCTCTGTCCCTCTCTTCCAGGAGCCTCCTCTGCTCAGCCCCAGGTTTTCCCACACTGGCTTTCTCTGGGATCCTTCCAGCCCACGAGGCTGCTAGTCATGCCTGCTTAACCTTTAAGATTCGCTCTTCAGGGAAACTCTGATCATTAATCTGTAGCCTAGAACAGATGCGTGCCAGTCTTGGGCAGTCTTCCACCGCGCTTTGCATCCAGGAGGGAAAGGCTTTCAAAGTCGGTGTGATGTTTACTTTTAAAAAAGGGAGAAAAGAAGCTTCATTGAGGGGGGACCACTCTGTACCTGTGGCTGTGTAATCTGGGGGTGGACACGGGTACTCCTGACTTTTGGAAATGATGATCAGCTTTGGCTTTTTTGGGGGGGGTCCTGGATTTTTGCCTGTTGGTGGCACCACATGGTAGGGCTGGAGGCTCACGAGCTTGATCCGAGACTTCACAGCTCAGGGCTGCAGGAGGGACTCGCAAGGCCGTGGGCTGTTTCTGGTGTGTTTGGCCGGTGAGCCTGTGTGGAGGGTGTGTCCCTGGAACTTTGCAGTCATGCTTCACCACGGCGAGTGTTTAATGACCACACATGAAAGGCTCCATTGCCAGGCTGCTCCCAGGGACAAACCGAGCTATGGAGTCATGGAATCTTAGAGCTGAAAAGAGCCGTGAGCAGGCTGGCGATGATCGGGGTTCTTCCCTGGAGGAGGGAGGACTCGGTGTAGGCTTTTCCTCCTTGCACGTAGGCTGAAGTGATTTCTGTGGAGGACTGTGTTGAAGTCACAGGGTGGAGCTGGCCCTGCTAGGTTTCTGCTTTGTTCTGCCTATAAGAAACAGTTTGGCTGTCTGCTGGAGTAGTCTTGTATGACAAGCTACCCTGGGTGATTGGGGTGATGGATACAAGACAAAACACGGTTCTTAGGGGGGACATTTGGAAGTTCCATATTGGATTTTGGTAACTCCTTTGAAGTACTGGGGATAGAATCCAGGGCCTTCTGCCTGCTAGGTGTTTGTCCACTGAGCCACATCCTCAGCCATAATTTATGATGGTGATGATGGTGGCGATGATGATGATGGCGATGATGGTGATGATGATGATGATGGTGGTGATGATGATGGTGGTGATGATGATGGTGATGATGGTGATGATGATGATGATGGTGATGATGAGGATGATGGAGGAGATGATGGTGGTGATGATGATGATGGTGATGATGATGAAGATGATGAAGATGATGATGAGATAGAGTCTTGGGAAGTTGTCCAGGACTACTCTTGAACTCACCATGTAGCTCAGACTGGCCTTGGGTTTGCAATCCATTACCTCAGCTCAGATCTTCCCCAGTAGCTAGGATGGCAGACCTGTGCCACCGCGCCCGGGAATCCTTTGAGTGATGCCAGCATCCATGTAAATGAAGAGTAGGTCCCTGCATGGTTAGTTTCTGTCTGCTTAGAAGCGGTCTTCTCCTCACTACACAACTCAGATCCTTCTTTTTAAAATCTTTAATACGTTGTTACACTTTATTTGCATGTGTGAGTGCATGAGTGTGTTCCAGGGACAACTTGCAGGAATTGGTTCTCTCCTTCCACTGCGTGTCTCCCAGGGATTGAACTTAGGTTGTCAGACTTAGTGGCAAGCCCCTTTATCTGCTGAGCCATCTTGTTGGTCCGGGTTTATGTCCATTCCGCTTCAGTTTTTAATCACTATTTTAGTGTAGATTCAACCGTGAAACAAGTTGGCTTTTCTCTCCTTCTTTTCTTCCTCCTTCTCCTCTTCCTTCTTCCTTACTTTTCGGTAGCTTTTTGAGATGGTCTCACACTGTATCCCAGACTGACCTGGAATTCACTACGTAGCTCAGACCCCGGTCTCTCAAGTGTTAGAAGTACAGACACATGAGCCTACGCTCAGCTAAAACAAGTTTATTGTCAAACAGCCTGTCTTGTTCTATTGGCATCCCCGCAACCCTTCTTTCTTAGCATCTGTTCACTTCATGAGGTCATTTTTTTTTTTTTTTTCGAGACAGGGTTTCTCTGTGGCTTTGGAGCCTGTCCTGGAACTAGCTCTTGTAGACCAGGCTGGCCTTGAACTCACAGAGATCCGCCTGCCTCTGCCTCCCGAGTGCTGGGATTAAAGGCGTGCGCCACCATCACCCGGCCATGAGGTCATGTTGAATGACTGTTCTGTACCATGCCAGCTTAGGTGAGGGACTCTGAGGTATGCATGACAACAAGATGGCCTCTCTGAGTGCAGTGCAAGGCTGAGATGGAGGACCCCCAGTTCTAAGCCATCCTGGGCTACAAAGTGGCATCAACTCTCAAAGACAAACGAAGCCCTTACTCTGTTTTCAGCGTGCAGTGCCCGGTGCGAATTCCAGTCCTTGGACAAATCCACCCCGGGGGGGGGGGTGGCCTGAGCTGACTCCTGACTGCACCAAGATTAACATGGATAGGCGCAACACCAGTCATTGCCAGCCTTTCAGGGCAAATAAACTGTAGACGGCATGGGCTCACCAGTGCTTTCTCTGATGCCAGCACTGATTCCTGATCAAAGTACACGGTGGGAGTTTCCTTTCTTGAAAAATTAAAGAACCAGGTGGTCATGGCTCATACCATTAATCCCAGCATCTAAGAGGCAGAGGCAGGTGGGTCTGAGGCCAGCCTGGTCTACAGAGCGAGTTCTAGGACAGCCAGGGCTGGGCAGAGAAACCCTGTCTCGAAAAACAAAACAACAACAAAACAAAACCAAAAAAAATGAGAAAGAAAGATTCAAGGAGAAAAAGACTGCAGCACCGAGTGACATCGGAGAGGAGGCTGCATTCTTACTCCATGTTGAGACTTGAACTTAAGAAGAAAACGAGACACTCTCACCCTCTGACGAAGATGGATTTCTCCCGAGAGCTGACATTTATAAAAGTCGGCGTGGCATCGTGTAGGGCGTCTGGTGGGTTTGGAGAGATGTCTATAGCTCTCAGAAGTGTGTTCTCTTGAACGATTTCCAGAACTCCAGAGTGAGACTGAGAAGCAATCAAAAGTTGACGGTCTTTGGTCACGCTTGCCATTTTGTTGCCATTTCATTGCTTTCTCTAAGTTCTCTGGCCCCTGTATTCATTCAGCTCCCCGTGTGGGTTGGAAAATCTCTGACTTTTTTTTTTTTTTTTCTGTCTTAGCCTGGAGCTCTGGGGAGTTGCTGCAGTTAACCATTTATCCAATTATCTAGCAAATATTTCTGAGGCCCTGGAGCGTCCGGACAAGGCAGAGGCTCTCCTCAGCATGCTCCCACTTGTTGGAGGAACACCCTGCTGAGTCTCCCCGACACACTTTTCTTTGACCAGGTTGGAGAGCCTCGTGCCTGCTGGACTGTCCACAGCCCATTTGATCTAGTTTTCGGTGTGGTGGTTTGAAAGAAAATGGCCCCCCAAAAGAGTGGTGCTGTTGGGAGGTGTGACTTTGTTGGAGTAGTTGTGGCCTTGTTGGAGGAAGTGTGTCCCTGTGGGGTGGGCTTTGAGGTGTTCAAGAAACCACCCATTGCCTCAGACTACTTCCTGTTGCCTGCAAGATGTGGAATTCTCAGCTCCTTCTCCAGCACCATGACTGGCTGCATGCTGGCATGCCTCACCGTGATGATAATGGACGGAACCTCTGAACTGTGAGCCACCACAATCAAGTGTTTTCCTTTATAAGAGTTGCTGTGGTCGTGGTGTCTCTTCCCAGCAATCGAAACCCTAAGACACCTGGAATAAAGAGCTCCCTTGCTGGGCTGTATCAGTCTGTGAGATCTTTAAGAAACAAAGGCTGGTTTAATCGAGTCTCCTCCTTCAAATTCTTGACAAGGATGTCCAGCCTCTGGCTCGTTGGCCACATGTGGCCCAGGACAGCTGCGAATGTGGCCCAACGTCACTTTCTTCTTGTGTGCAGTGAGATTGTGGGGCTCTCAAGTGTGAGCTTGGCAGATGACATCATTGCTCTTGCACCCTTCCTGGCGGAAGCTGGGCATCCCTACGTAGTGTTTCTCTTACCTTTAGGAGGTAGGCCATAGGGCTTCGTCTTGATCTCAGCCCCCACCACGTGCAGTTCAGTGTTCCAAAGAAACGCTGTCATCCTCGGTGATCTCTCTCTAGACCTGCCCCAGGACCTTTGCACCTGCTCCTCCCTGTACCTGGAATGCTTTTCTTCCCAAAGGCTCCTGGTATTTCAGCCAGTCACAGCTCCTGGCTTCCTCCCCAGAGACACCTCCGATTGTCTCGTCACCCTGTGATCTTGTTCTCATGGCTGATCATGATGGGAAGTCTTCCACCCCGCCCACTGTTTCCCTGTAACCACACACTTGTCTGTAACTATGTTTATTTTATCTTTTAAGCACAGTGGAAGCTGTCAGAGACCAGACCCTGGGTTTCAGCATTTGACTCTGCTCCTCCCTCTCTGGAATTTAACCCATTGCCTGCTGGAGAGTCACATCCTTCTGAGTGCTGTGTGTAAAGGCATGCATCACCATGCTCAACCCCCTCTTCTGAGACAGGTTCTCTGTGTAGCCCAGGCTAGCCTTGAACTTATGAACCTCCTGCCTCAGCCTCCTGAATTTGGGGGTTTGTAGGAGTGTATAGCCATGCTGGGATGTTGGGTTTCTTCTTTACAACCATGCCTTGGCTTCTGATCTGTGCTCTGGAGCCAGGGATAACCGAGATACCTCAGAGCCAACTGAGGTGAAATCCTGAGTGTAACAGGAAGATTCTGGACCGAAATCATTTGTAGATCTACCTGTGACTGTGTTTCTTGCTCTCAGCCTTGCCAGATATTCTTATTCCCCATTCCCATAAAAGAGATGAGAAAGAAAAGCAAAGTCAAAGAAGAGGATGGGTCATGGCAAAGTGGTTTGTGAGAAACAGGAAACACTTTGGCCTGTCACGGTGACCAGGAACCTCAGGCCTACACAGTCAGCGAGGAGTCAGTGTCTAGCGACGTGACAGGCCTTTATCACTGTATGGGGGGGGGGATGTTTTGTCTGGATCCGTGAACTTGGGCTATGTCATCAGCCATTAATGAGACATACGCATTCTTCTGAGTTTTGCTTTTCAGACAGGAGCTCGCTGTGGATCCCAGGCTGGCCTCGAACTCATGATCCTTCTCCCGCATTTGCCTCTTGCGTGCCAGGGTGACAGGCTGGTGCCGCGAGGCCTGACAGACACAGGTGTTGTCAGTGTGCACCTGTTGCTTCATCCACAGAGAGGCGCCGAGTGCCAGGTGCTGCGGGCACGGAGGTGAGCCGCACACCGTGTTGACTTGACCTGGCTTTGAGCATGCCCAGTGGAGGTCACAGGGGCAATGCCGTATGTTTTGGAGATGATAACTCTTGATGGAGTCAAGAGGCTGAGAAGTACGTAGTGATAATGAAGGTGCTATGGAATTATGTGGGAGGCGTGTTGGGAAGGGTGGCA
Organism: Alexandromys fortis; assembly: GCF_014885135.2. Taxonomy (NCBI): domain Eukaryota; kingdom Metazoa; phylum Chordata; class Mammalia; order Rodentia; family Cricetidae; genus Alexandromys; species Alexandromys fortis. The sequence goes on from NW_026067932.1 coordinate 9,309,445, forward strand.
GCCTGCAAGAGGAAGACTTGTGGACACGTGGACATGCCCTCCTCCTTCCACTCGCCCCCTCCCATCTCTCTTCTGTTTCTCCCCGCCTCTACTATTGCTTACACCAAGGTTCAGAACCCTCCCTCCTGGTAGGCCAGGGGACAAGAGTCTTGTCTGTATAGCCCTGTTGCAGGTCTGTGGAAGACAGGTCTATGCCCTAGTGTGTTTTGTGCTATGACCCTAGGCCGGGTCGTTTGTCATGAGTAAATTTATCTGTTCTGGTTCTGGTGTCTGGGCAGGCCACAAGAGCCTACCTAGCTAGACTAGGCCTCCTTTGCTGTGTCATGGCTGGAGGGCAGAGGTTGAGGCTCGAACGCCCTGCAGATGGGTGTGGGCTGAGATTGGTACATAGAAATGGTAACTTCATGCCTTGTGTTTCTGTGTCAGTCCATTTGGGAGGTGGAGCCCCGGTGACCTAGACCCCTGCCAGGAAAACGACTCCTGCCAACACTGTGTGTTGATGTGTGTGATGAAGCTTCCAGTCCACGATGCTTCTTTCTGGGTGACGTGCTGAGCTCCCAACAAATCCTATCTGAACCTTTGCGTAAGTTGAGGGTGCCTCTCCTCAAGGCATCACACGTGTCCTGTGTTGCCCGTGGTCACTAGGATTCTGATCCCAGCCTGGGTGACAGGATAGGCTGGTTTCTCCAGGTGTCTGGGGGTCCCCTCTGAAAAGAGGCCATGGAGAGGCGAGGTGGTAGATCCTTCACAGGGCCGAGCATGGCACATAGTGGTTTGTAGTCTGGCTCCTTCGGCCGGACACTTCCCTGAAGCCATCATGTTTCTTGTCACGGTCTCTTTTCTTGAAGTGGCTCGGGGATGACATCTCAGAATGACAGGCGGGGCCTCCACTTCTGAGGATGTGACAGAGAGTTGGAGGCAGTTTCCCCTGGGGAAAGGTTTTTTTGTCAGAGGGCGTTAAAATAGAATCCATTGTAAGTCAGAATCTCCTTTTAAAGTCAACTACCCCAATGCCACCCCCCATCCGGATCTGCTTGAAGCTGGCACCCAAGGAGGGCCCTGCTGTTCCCCAAAACTCCTCTCCTGTGAGGTGCAGTGATTCTGTGAGACCTAACTACTTTGCATTGATCACTGGGGGGGGGGGCTGCCAGTCCATTTAGAGGGCTCTAAGTTTTATTTTTTAAAAGAGGATTTGTACTGATGTGGGAAAGATGTCTCCTGTCTGTGTAGTCCTAGCACGTGGGAGGTGAAGGCATAAATATCCTAGCTCAGGGTCATCCTAAGCAGAGAGTGTGTGGCTAACCTGGTCTCCATAAAGCCTTATCTCATATCCCCAATTCCAATTAAAATTCTTGTAAGAAAAGACAGTAACTTAAAGGTTACTGTTTTAAATATTTGAGCATAAGGTGTGGTGGGGTTAAGCAGAGTCACAGGGACGGACCCGAGGGACTTTTCACCTATAGAGAGGAGAGTGTTAGCCAGCTATATGATAATAATTCTCATCCTACCCCCTCCTTGAAGTCTCTACCTCCTTCTGCAATCTCCCTTCTATTCCTGTGGGTTTGCTTGTATGGGACACTGTCACCTGTGGAATTCACACACTTGCTCTTTTCTGGTGTCTCTTATTTTCCTTAGCCTAATGTCTTCTTAGTGTTCATTCATATTGTACTGTGTGGCAGGATCACATCTATCTATCTATCTGTCTGTCTGTCTGTCTATCTGACAAGATCTCACTATGTTACCCTGGCTGGCCTGGAACTCTTATGTAAACCAGACTGGCCTCAAACTCAGAGATCCACGTGCCTCTGCCCCAATTGTTGACATTGAAGGTGTGCACCAAGTGTGAACCACCTCACCTGGCCAGAATTCCCTTCTGAAGGCTGAGTCATCCTGTGTGACTCTACCACCTTTGGCCTGCCCATCACTTGTGGGCTCCTGGGTTGATCCTGCAGCTTAGCTCTTGTGGGTAATGTTGCTGTGCACATGGTTGCGCACACATCTCTCTTCTTTCGAGACAGGGGTCTCCTGTAGCCAAGGCTGCCCTTCGACTTGCTTTGTAGAAATGCGAGGATGACCTTGCACTTCTGATCCTTCTGCCTATGCCCTCCCAAGTGCTGAGATGGCCGGTGTGTGCCACCATGACCCACTTACATGTTGCTGGGGGTCATGGCCAGCACCGCATGCATGCTAGGCAGGTATGCAAGCAATCCACCTACCCATCCATGTCTCTCTGAAATCCTGCTTCCGTTTTTTTAGCTACATACCAAGAATTAATGTTTCCAGATCGCTCTGAGACAGTTCTATTTTTAATTTCCCGCAGGCCCACCATGCTGTTTTCTATAATGACTCCACCGTTTTACGTTCCCACCACTGATTATTTTCTCATTTCTTTTTGATCATGTCCTAGTGGGCGCAAGAGGGGATCCATGGCTAAACAATACAGTCTTATTAGTTTGTGCTTCATGTTGTAATCAAGATATAAATTAGGGTTGGTGAAACGAATAACCGTTGTTTATTGAGTGCTTAGGAAGGATTCTAAGCCCCTCGCATGACTTGAGCGATTGTCATCACGGCTCTAGCAGGGAGGTTCCATCTGTACCCCGGTTTTCAGTTGGGAACGGCAGTGCTTAGACATGTGTGTGGATTCGAACCCCTGGACTTCCAGGGGGTTCTCTGCTTCCTCTTAGCTGATGTCACTACCTACAGATCATGCCTTGAACTTATCTCCATCAGGAAAGGTGTCACAGGTAGGCGAGGGACCCTTCCTGGGTGGCCTTGGTGGGCTGGGGACGTGACAGTTTGGAGTGAGACCCTGCTTAATCACCACAGAAGGCTCTCATAGCAGCCGAGACACGGGCTCTCATAGCAGCCGAGATACGGGCTCTCAACGGCCCAGACACGGGCTCTCAGCGGCCCAGACATGGGCTCTCAGTGGCCCAGACACGGGCTCTCAGTGGCCCAGACATGGGCTCTTACAGTGGCCCAGACATGGGCTCTCAACGGCCCAGACACGGGCTCTCAGCGGCCCAGACACGGGCTCTCAGCGGCCCAGACACGGGCTCTCTATAAAGTGGTCCAGGCTCCTTGGACCTTGACCTATAAAGGGAGCTGCACTTTTTTTTTTTGAGTCCTAACTGCTGAAGAAGTGATGGGAAATGTGAGGAGAGAGACATAATTTTGAACTTTAATTTACACAGCCTAGGTTGGCTTTGGACTCACTATATAGCTGAGGGTGACTTCGACCCAAGCTCCTCCTGTCTCTACTTCCAGTGTCTTCATGCTTGTCTTTAAGTTTGAATATATTTCCTCAGCGGTGTCCAACTGAGAATTTGATTTTTACTGTGAACACCTCCCATCTTTCTGTGTGCATGTGTATGTGTGTGTGTGTGTGTGTGTGTGTGCATGTGTTCAGGGAAGGTGTGTTGAATTAATGCTAATACATTAGAGGGGTCTTTTTAGTGCTCCAGATTTTCTGAAAAGACACACTGTCATTTGCATCAAAAGTTAATGTGAAATAATTCTCTGTGTGTGTATGTGGTTTTTTTTTTTTTTGAGACAGGGTTACTATTATTTATTTATTTATTTATTTGTTTGTTTGTTTGTTTGTTTGTTTTTTGCAGAGGTCTAAACTGCCGTCCAGTTTCCCTCTTAGGCTCTGCAGAAACCATGGCTGGTTTCTGCTTTTAATGTTTGTGTGGTTATTGTATTCACAAATACTTCGGTTTACAGTGTTTCAAGTTGGGGACCCATCTCACCCTCACATCTGCTAATGCTATCAGAAATAGCAGCACCGGGCTGTTCTATCTAACAGGACAGAGTTGAGCCGACAGGGCACTCCCTGCCCTCAGGTATGTTCCCTTAACCTGTTTCTTATTTCCCTTCTATAAGGCAACATTTCTGTGTCTCTGTTAAGAGCCACACTCAGAGTCTCATCCCCAGCACCTCTGTGTGTGTCATTTTAAGCACGACAAGGAAAACACTCCCCACGTTGCTTCTTGTTACAGAACTGCAGTGTTTGGAGGGTGTTTTGGGGTGCATTCTGATAATGGGGCAGCTGGCAAGAGTTTTCCATCTTCAAAGAGCCTTCTAGAGCTCTTGGAGACAGCGTCGCTGGGCGCCTGCTGGGTTCGGACTTGCCTCTGTGCTTCTGGTTGTGTGTCCACTTGTCTCCGTGTGACAGGGACACACGGCACGCTCGCTGATGGCTTAGGGATGAGAAAACTTCCCTCGCAGGACCTCATGGGTACCCAACACCTGCCGGTCACTTCAGAAACTGTCACTCAGAGGTCAGACTTTCTTAAGCACTTCCTTTGTTTTTACATTTCTTTGTATGATTGTGGGCACACGTGTGCCACGGCACCTATGTGGAGGTCAAAGGGCAGCTTTTCTGGAGTTGCTTCTCCCCTTCTACCATGTGGGTCTGGGGATCAAACTCAGGTCAGGGCAGTGAGCTTGGTGATCACCTGGTAAGTCATCTCTCTGGCTTGTAAAGGCAAAAACAGTGCGTGCGCACACATGTGCAGGTAATGACTGTCAGCTTCGGGGTAGTTAATGGTTGTTAGCTTCATGGAGGGTTAGGATCACCATGGAAACAGCACCCGCCTGTGTCTGTGAGGGTGTTTCCAGAAGGTCTACCGTGAGTGTGGGTGGTACCATAGCCTGGGCTGGGGGTTCAGGGTGAATAAAGAGGAGAAACTGAGCCCAGTGGTGGTGCTCATTGCTGCCTGACTCCTGACTGCAGGTGTGACGAGACCAGATGTCCTCTCTTCATATTATACCTTCTGTGACATGAGGGGCTGTACCCCCAAACCGTGAGCCAAAGTAAACCCCTCATTCCAAAGGTTGCTTTTGTCATAGCAGACCCTTCCTGAATTAACAAGTATATACAGATGGAGCAGACCGGAGGCCACGTGATCAAAACACACTAAGTCAGCTGTCTCCTTATAAACCACTTGCAGATACACACATGTGGGCACCTGCGTGGCCCCACTTTGCCCCACCCAGGCTGCCAGGGATCATCTTCCAGACGCCGCTAGCTACAGTGTCCCTCTGTCCTGCTAGTCACTATGGCAGCTGCTTAGCTCCTTCTTCCGTCTTGGTGACAGTTGCCATTGCTGTTGCTCTTCTCCTTCCTGGTCTGTGACGTGAGACTCCCAGCTTAGTGGTAGAATGTTGCCTAGCACACACAAGGCCCCAGCTTTAACAACCCCTCCCCCACCACGTGCCTAAGACTCCCCCTTTCCCGAAGCATATGTGTTTATTCTATTTTAAAAGCATCCTTGCCAACCATTGTTGAAAAAGGTGGGTAGGATGGGAAATGCGTAGCTCTTAAGCCTCCAGGGTGGGCTTCTTTTCACACCGGCTTCACCAGCACAAAGCCGGAAGAACAAAGGGGTGTATTTCCAAACACTAGTGCCCCATGACCGGAATCATCTCCGCTGGAGGTCACGTAATCAGGCCGAGTCTTCTAGGATGCTTTTGTGAGAGGCACCCCTTTATACCACGTTTCCTCGGGGCTCACGTCTTGGTGATTCGATTTGTCAGGAAGGGAGCCTGGCTGTTTGCATGAGTCTCAACGGTCTCTGAGAGCCCACTTGAGCAGATGTGGGGAAGTGAGTTCTCAGAGCTTGGCCACTTGAGCTAGCTGCGGCTGGATTGCTGAGGTTCCCCTTAGGGGATACTTCGTCTGCTTTATATTCTTTTCAAACGGTGGTGAGAGAGAGGCAGCTTTATTTTGATTTTCTTATGATTCTCTCTTTCTGTGTGTGTGTGTGTGCGCGCGTGTGCGCGCGTGCGCACGCGCATGTGTGTGCAGGTGGGCACATGCTTTTCTCTGAGACAGGCTTTCACTGAACCCAGAACACACTAGTTGCCTGGATTGGCTGGCCAGCAAGCCCCAGGGACACTTCCTTCCTGAAAGCATTGGTTTGCAGGTGTGCCACTGTGCTCAGGCTTCACATGGGTGCTAGGGATACCTTGTGGACGGCAGGCCCCTTACAGACTGAGTCATGGCCTCTACTCTGACTCATCGGTTGCCTTAGTCCTGTTTCACCATGGTCATTGCTCACCCACTCCTCAGCCTTCCAGGGTTCACTGTTGCCAGTCTTTGCTCCCTTTCCCCCGAGATCTAGTCTAATTTAGGTCCCTGAGTGGGCTGTAATTTCTTTGTGGGTAGGGACAGTCATTCTTACTTTTCAGTTCTTCCAGAATTCAGAGGTGAGTGAGGATGGGGCAGGTACCTCCTGGGTTTAGAGGAGAGGCAGGCGCTAGTTTTCCTTCCTGTATTTATAAAGCTACTAGGAAGTGGACTGTGGGGTCAGCAGAAGCAGAGGAAGGGGTGTATGGGCTTTGGGCAGAGCCAGGCAGGATGGCCACTGAAACCCCAAGAGCTGGGGCAGACCTGTCTGTCGCCTCCTTCTGGTCTCTGTCCATGTGAGTATAGAGAGATTGATTAGCCAGGTCCCAGGAGCAGTTCTTGAGCGTCAGAACAATTACTGTGGCAATCTGGGCCAGACTGCATTCTTTAACCTTGGCTTTGCTGGGAAGACCTTGGGAGGAGCCCGGAAAAGAAAAGATGCCTCCTGGTGATTGCGTGGGGATTCATTCCTGCGGGTCCCTAGAGCTTTTTGTGAGTGTGAAGAGGTGGTCACGTGTGTGTTTACATCACACAGCGAGAAGCTCAGACCTGGAGGAGTTCAGCCCAGGAAAGAAGCAGAAAGAAGGCAGGAGAAAGGAGATAGTCAAAACCAGGGACTGGATAGTGGCTCAGCTGGTAAAGTAGGGTCCGATTCCAACCTCTAAGATCTATATAAAAGAGCCGGGTATGGGCTTGTGTCCTTGTTATCCTGGGTGCTGGAGTGGAGACTCTGGCTGGTTGTCTAGCTGGCTTGGCCTGCTTAGCAAGATCCAGGGCAGTGAGTGATCACGCTTGAAAAGATGGGAGACACCTGAGGAATGATGTCGAAGGTTGAGTTTGGTATGTGTGCAAATGTACACACATACATACACACACGAGAGAGATACATACACACACGAGAGAGAGAGTCCAGAGAGAGAGAGTACGAGAGAGAGAGACAGAGAGAGAGAGAGAGAGAGAGACAGAGACAGAGAGAGAGAGAGAGACAGAGAGACAGAGAGACAGAGAGACAGAGAGAGAGTGTCCTGAACTGCCTGTCATCCATCCAGGCCCTCAGTGCTAGCTTCTCATCCTCCTTGGGCTCCTCTTCCATGTGGGGACCTTTTCTGAGGCCCCAACACCTGTGACAGCCAGTCCAGGGCTCAGTGGGAACGGAAACACTGCCCTGTGGTGCTAAACACAAGCCATCTATCCTTGCCCTTCTTGACTCTGTGCTTCTGACCCCATGCCCAGGTGACCCTTAGACTCTCTCCTTGTTGCTGTCTTCTGAGATATACTCACTGTTCTCCCAGATAGTTTTGTTTTTCCCCTTTGATTTGTTAGCTCAGAGGCTCGATTGTCACTTGCCCTTAAGTGGAGAAGCCTTCTTCTCTGTCGCTACAGAACGCTGTCAGCCTTTTCCGAGAGCTCAGCTCGGTTCATTTCCAGAATGTTCGGAATCGCCTGGCTTTGGAGGAGGTGACGGCTAAGGGTTTGTTGACCTCACGTTTTTCATCTTGGGAGGTGAGAGTTCAGACTGACTACATCAGACACAGTGGCATGCAGCACAGACAATTCAAATGCCTGTTTTTAAGCCACATGAATGATAGTTTGGGAGAGCAAAATAGCCAAGGATGCGAGAAATGAAAGAGCCTGTAGACCGACAATGAACTGTGACCTCCATGTTTGCCACCTGTGCTGGCTGGTTTTATGTCAACTTGACACAAACTGGAGTCGTCAGAGAGGAGGGAGCCTCACCTGAGAAAATGCCTCCGTGAGGTGGAGCAATAGGCCAGCCTGTAGGACATTTTCTTCATTAGTGATTGATGGGGAAGAGTCCAGCCCATTGTGGTTGGGGCCGCCTCTGAGCTGGTGGTCCTGGGTTCTATAAGAAAGCAGGCTGAGCAAGCCAGTAAGCAGCATCCTCCATGGTCTCTCCCTCCATGTTCCCATCCTGTTTGAGTTCTTATCTTGACTTCCTTTGATGATGAACAATGATATGGAAGTGTAAGCCATATAAACCCTTTTCTTGGTATTTTATCACAGCAATAATAACCTTAACAGGACACCACCCCAAAGTTTATTTTAGCTCAATGTTTCCCCGGGAAATAAGTAAAAAGAACGACAGCTAAGAAGGTGTGGCCATGCCAGGTGTGGAGAGCTGTTGGGGACTGTGGACCACCAGACCCGGAATTCCCTGTAAACAACTTGTTTTCCTCTGCTCTGAGCAGCCTGCAGCTGCTCTGAGCACGAGACCCTGATGGCAGGCTGGTGGGTCTGCAGCTGAAAGATCCCGAGCTGGGGCGTGGCCAGAGCTCTATATAAGCTGCCCCTGAACACAATAAAGGGGGCATTCTTGATGACCTGTATTTCTGTCTCTCTCTCTGTCTCTCTGTCTCTCTCTGTCTCTCTGTCTCTCTCTGTCTCTCTCTGTCTCTCTCTCTCTCTCTCTCTCTCTCTCTCTCTCTCTCTCTCTCTCTCTCTCTCTGTGTGTGTGTGTGTGTGTGTCTCTCTGTGTGTGTGTGTGTGTGTGTGTTTCAGTCTCGAGGCCCTTGCCTGGCTCACAGCAAACCTCCGTAGTGCAAGTGGTAAGCTACAGGCATAGTACATGTAGTACAGATGCTACAGGACCATAGTACACATAGTAGCACAGACGTTACAGAGAGCTAGGCTAACACTGAGGCAGTTGCGGTCGTGTGGGCCCTCTCTTGTCTCCAGCCTAGTTGAGAAAAGGGAGTGCCAGGCTCTTGCAATGAAGGGCTCAGAGGAATAGTAAAGCCCTTTGCCCCTGGGTTGCTGTGGGGCTCATGGGGTACATGTAGCACCCCTGATGCTCTGAGGGAACTGAGGAGGAGTAGCTTCCCAGAGACTACACTGAGTGGAAGTTTCTGGTGCTCTGTCTCGGTGGGAACAGGGGAGGGGTGGGGGCATCAGGGGAGTCCCCTGGGAGGGACTGAACAAAACCTCTCATTCCCTCTCTGTGATGGTTTGAAAGAAAATGGTCCCCAAAGGGAGTGGAGGCCAATTAAGAGGTGTGGCCTTGTTGGAGGAAGTATTTCACTGTGAGGGCTGTTAAGTCCCAAAGAATCACACCAAGGTTCTACATTAATTACAAACTGACTGGCCTATTAGTTCTGGCTTCTTATTAACTCTTATAACTTATATTAGCCCATTATTCTTGTCTGTGTTAACCACGTGGCTTGGTACCTTTTACAGCGAGGCAGTCACATCTTGCTTCCTCTGTGTCTGGATGACAAGTACAGACTAGGTCTTTCTTCTTCCCAGAATACTCCTGTTCTCTTTGCCCCACCTATACTTCCTGCCTGGCTACTGGCCAATCAGTGTTTTATTAAAATACAAATGACAGGGTATAGGCCATTGTCCCACAGCACCCCGGTATCCAGCATGTTCCAGGTGGACACAGTAGAGCTCTGGGGTCCAGCATCCTGAAAGCAGATATCTGGAACTTGCCAGTAATCTCATTGAAGGACCAGGAAGAGGGATCTGGATCCCAAGTGTCCCTCCACCCATGTAACATACATGCGGTTGTGAGGCTGATCCTATGTTTAAGTCCTGATCCATCTACTTCCTAGAGGTTTGACCTTGGGCATGTCACTGAAACGCATTCTGCAGACCTTTGAATTGGGTTCGGATTTACGCTTGACTGCACTGATGCCGTTGAGCCTTCATGAATCAGTCAAAGAATGCTGGAGGAATGACAGCCAAGAGCCTGCTCCTGCTATCAGGCCTGAGAGGGTGAAGTTGAGAGTCACACTCTGCAAACCTCCTGCTCCTTCAGACTCCTGCCCAGTGGCCAGACGCTGGATGGAGGAGCCCTGCTCTGGAGGAGTCTAAGAGGCCAGCGGGTAGCCTCTTCAGGAGGTGGCTTGGTGACTCTCACCTCCACTCCACACGGGCAAATACTCTATCAGGCCCCAGGGACTCCGGCAGTCAGTCCTGGTTGCTGTCAGGGTAGACACCCTCTTCCCTTTCCCCTGACTTCGTGGCTTGGACCTGGGCTCACAGTGACAAACAGTGATTTCGGGTACCCCTCCCTCAACCTGCCTCCTTCATCCCACCTTAGCTCTTGGTTTTCATAGCAGCTGACCAGACGACTTCAGCCTGCTGGCTTAGAGTGGTGATGAAGAAATCCCCCAAACGGTAAAACCTCAATGAGGACGCTAGGCCAGTCATCTTCCAAGACAGGAAGCAATGTAATTAGATGGAGATAATTTGATCTGTGAGTGATAACTTATCAGCTCTTTCTGCAATTAGTCTTTTAACGTTTTCACCCCACCCCCTGCATGTGTGAAGCAACCAACATGGGAGCTAACGGGGAGGCTGAGAAGCAGTGCTTGCTGGGAGACAGCACCGATTGCCACATTGAGTGGCTAGCATGCATTTGGTGACTAGCATGCTGCAGGACAGTTGGTACCTAGGCAGGACTGGCTCCTCCAGGATGCTTTTAGTAGCATCGATTGGAGAAACTACCTCATTTCTTACCGACTTCTTCGAGGCTATGGCCTCTGCCTCGTGGGCACCACCACGGCTGCCCCGTTAATGTAATTAGCACCTGTGTGTCTCCCCACAGCAGAGGCAGGCAGCCGTGGCTCGGGTTTCAGAGCCTGGGGTGGCTCTTTGTGCAAAGCCCATCATTGCTGTGTGTTAGGTCTAGGACTTTGGAATTTATCTGTCCTAGAGCCATGGGTTCAGGCTGGGACTGTAGCTCATTAGTGGAGCCCTTGCCTCCATAGGGAGGATGCCTTGGGTGCAATAACCAGTGCTTCTAATAAATAAATAAATAAGGAACAGAATTCATTGTTACAGATTGACAATGCACGAGGCCCCAACTCCAAGACTGAAGCATGGAGTGTCGTCGTCTCTTTACTAGTTTTACCCTTTCCATGACTTCAGTTACTTGAAGTCAGGTGAGGCTGGGAAGTTATCCCACCGCATGAAAAGTTCCAGAACAGATGCACACATTTCAAATTGCTTACTCATGGTAAATAGCGTGTTGGAATCTAGTTCTGATCTGTCCCGCCTGGACTGTGAGTGAATGTTCACTTTTGACCGGGGTTGTACCAGGGCGATGGGTTCTCATACCTCGGGAGGGCTGAGCTCACACACTCGTGCAGAAGATTCCTTGGGGGACCTCTTCCCAGTCACACTCCAGACAGAGGCCTCCTCAGCTAGTCTGGCTAACTGGGGCAGAACACCTGCCCAAGGAGTTTACCAGGGAGGGGTGAGGGACTGGGCCCTTTTTTTCAACTTCCCCATAAGTGCTAGATACTTCTCTCCCTCCGTCCGTCCCTCTGTCTGTCCACCCATCCCACCTTCTATTCCTCCCTCCTTCTCTTTTTGTCCCCCTCCCTCCCTGGGCCGCTCTGTGGGTTGACTGAGAAGAGAGAGGACAGTAGCCATGGGTGCCTGCTCCCAGTGGGATGCTCGCTTAAGGCTGGTATGTGTGGGGGAGTCGCGCTTTGCCCTGCTGCTGGAGCAGGTGTGTGCAGCACACCCCACAGTTGGGAAAAAAACAAGCAAAATAAACCTTGTGACCCCGAGAAGTGCTAGAAGGAACAGGGTCACACCGCCTCATTCTGATCCCCTGAACGAATGGAACCGTGGCAGCTTGCCGTGGCCCGCACAGTCCCCACACAGCTCCATCCCAATCTTTCTGACGATGCTATTACCCACTCTGGATATGAAGTCACATGGGGAGATGGGCAACAGCTCTCAGGATTGCGGATACATGCCGGTCAGTCTTCCTCATAGCTGGCCCTGAATCTTCCTGTGAGCGCAGTTTTCTCTCAAGCCCAGATGCGTTGTTGGTCCCCCGGTGGGTATGTTTTGTTCATCCTCCCGTGTGTGTTGCTGTTGCCGCCATTGAAATAACGGTGCTCATCCTCCAGGTCCCTGCTAGGCCATTTTTGCCTGTGGCAGTCCTCACCGACGAGCCTTCGTACTTCCCCTCTCTCCTGTGTTCATGTGCTCACTAGCCATGTTCCTGAAGGGCAGTGTTTGTGGGTGGGCCTCCTACAGATCCACGCAGTCGGCGAGCCTGGATCCGAGAGGGCCCTCACTCCTGAATGAATGCTCCGTACTGCGTGTGTTATTTAAAGCAATAGTGGCTTCTGCAGCTAAGACTTCCAAATCGAGGCAAATGAAACAAGAGAAGTTCCCCTCTCACTTATGTCATAGTCTAGAGTGGGTATTTCTAGTTGAGCGGCTGCTGGAATTTGGTTCTTAAGTGTCCCCTAAAGGACTGTGTGGCAAAGCCCGCTGTCTGAGGAGGTGTTGCCGGCGGGGTAGTGGAACCCTTCGGAGCTGACTGGGACGTCTTCAGGTCACTTGGAGGTGTGCCCTCCAGAGGACACTTTTTTTCTCCCCAGGAGAGTCCTTTGGATCTTCCGAACCCTTTCCCTCTGATGAACCTCCTTACTCAAGGCAGTAGCACCAGCTGATCACAGACCAGAACCTCTAAAGCCATGAAACCAAACAACCCCCTCCCAAGTTTTCACTTTGTGTGTTTGTTACCGTCACAGAGAAAGCTACCCTCCCACAGCAGCTGTTTCCCATCTGCTGCCTCAGGAACCCCGGCTCCTTCCATCTTCTGGGTCTGCCGTCTTTGAACACAGACTTTCAAGGTCATTCCGGAGGGTCCCCCACCACCTCCCCCGTCCCCAGTATCCATCCAGACCGGCATAAGGACCTTGGACCCACTAAGTCGGGCTCGGAAGAGCTGCCTGTGGCTTCTCTCCAGAGCTTTACCTGAGGGGAGTGAGGAGTGCAGGCTTCACTCTGCTCCTGCTCTGTTTAATAACGCTTCATGCCGTGTCTTTCTGCAGGAGACAGGCTGCCTTGGTTTGCCCATCTTTGCCTAGTTTTCCACTGTTCAGCCAATCTCAACCATGTCTACTCCTTCACCATTGGGTCCTAGTCTTCGGTCACGTGATTCTGTGGCCGTCTTTGAACCAGAAAGTGGGAAGGCTTGCGGCTTGGGGGCTGCCATTTATAGTTTGTCATGGTTTCTCCTGCCAGCTTGACTGAAACCTAGAGTTATCGAGAGAGAACCTCCATTCAAGAATTGCCTCAATATGACTGGCCCGTGGGTCTGTCTGTGGGCACTTTCTCAATTGCTAATTAACGCTGGAAGGAAGGCCCCGCCCACTGTGGGCGGTGCCATTCCTAGGCAGGTGAACCTAGGCTATTTAAGAAAGAGGTAACGGAGCCATAAATAAGCAGCCACTGTTGCTCCATGGCCCACAGTTCCAGGCTCCAGGTTCCTTACTTCTGTTCTGGCTTTCCTCCTCGGTGATGGGCTGCCACCTGTAAGCTGAAATGAATCCTTTGTTCAGGACAGCAGAAAGTAGCATAGGCAGAGTTTATACGGCTGAAGACACGTTGCTCTTTGCTGTTCTGGGTTCCAGGCCAGTTGGGCAAATGGCATACCCGGATCCCGGTTGCAGGGAACACAGCGCCCCGTCTCACCTGTTGCTACCTTTGAGATCCGTGATGGGTGGGAGAATTGACTATCTGCCGAGTTGGTAGCTGAATTATTCAATGGCCACAGTAAAACTCTGTTCCTTTCTCCTCGTCGTCGGGAAGCGTTGTTCGCCGCAGCGAGTCTTCCAAAATCAATGTGAGGGAGACAGCAGCGGAGAGCCTCTCCTCTGCGGACAAAGGCTGCTCTGTCAGGCCGAGATCCCCTCAGCTGGTCACGGGAAGCTGGTTCTCCTTTTAAAAGAGAGTCAGCAGTCTGTCGTGTGATTGTAAAGTGCTTTGGTTGCTTGTAATTTGAGGAATATGCTCATGAGAGTCATGATTTTATAGACTCAGGGAAATTTATATGTGCTTTTAAATAGGTAGGTGTGAGGGAGGCCTTTAAACACCTATCTTTTTTTTACCCTCTTTGTTTGAAATGACCGTGCATCAAAGCATCATGGGAGATGTATCTTCGAGACCTTCTATGAAGAACTTTGCAGAACAAAAGAGGTTGAGCATCATGCCTGGGAGGCCAGGGACAACCCCTGATGGAATCTGGTCCACTCTCAGGAAGATTGTAACCTAAATTCTGCTCCCTCTTTAAATGCAAGTTTTCGCCTGTTGTCTTTAATAAAAGCTCCTCCTCCTCCTGTGTCTTCCGCTTTGCCTATCAGGAAAATGGGGTTTGTAGGAAATTATGTCTGTGGGTACCACTTGTGAGGATGTCGGAGAGTGTTGCTTAGCAAAACTGACTTGAAGCTCAGACATCAAGATGCTAATATCTGGGGCTGGGGGAACGGTTCAGCAGTTACTTACGGTGCTCACTGCTCTCGTAGAGAATTGCGTTGGGATTCCAGCACTCACATCTGGACTGCTCACAACTGCCTGCGAGTCCAGCTTCAGGGGAAACTGAGGCGCTTTTACCCACATGCCCATCCCTCCCCCCGCATATAGACATAATTATGTAATGGGAGCTAATCTTTTCTTAAAAGATGCTGATTTCTGCCTTCAAAGGAGTGGGATGTGGAGTATTATCACGGGGTCTTCTTGTGATCCTTCAGTTCGAGTCCACATAAAGGAACGGTAATTGGGACTGACAGCCAGTGCTAGAGCCGGTCCACGCATGGCCGATTTCAAGGCCTTTTACTGTTTACTGAATGTTATGCTAGTTTGTCTCAGTCATGAAATGGTTTGAAAAAACAATGCTTTGACGCTGAAGCGTTCTGGCTGGTAAGTTTTCTAGTTATGGAAGAGAATGACTTTGGGCAGAGTCTTTGACTGTAAGTGGATTATTTATCTGTGTGCAGCCTCAGTTTCTTCACTTAGAGAATGGGATCCCATCACTTTCTGTGTTAGGAATGTTGGAGACATGCCTAGGCTCACGTGTGTAGAACACAGTGATTGGGGAGTAATGTTATGATGATGATGATGATATACATCACCATAGGAGAGAGGTTTTGAAAATGTCCAGGATAAATCTGGGCACAGTGGAGCATGCCTTTAATGCTAGCATTCAGGGGAGGCAGAGACCAGCCTGGTCTATGTAGCGAGTTCCAGGGCAGTGAGCCCTGATTTGAAACCAAACAAAACAAATGTTCAAGGTAGAAGTAAAATGAAACAGAATTGTCAAGAACGATGATGCTGTGACCTCAGTTTGTATTGATCTTTAAGATCCCTTGGAGACAGATTCATTGTACCTGGTACCCATGATCCCATCTGTGATCCTCGGTTTATATAGTCGATTCCACAGTAGCCCGTTACCGAGTACCTCGGTGTCTCGGGACCTATGCTAGGCACAGTTTCCTCAGAGGCTTAACATAGAAAGCCAAGAGCCTTGTGTCCCCGAGGCTTTGTAGTTGGGGTGTTCACTGAAGTCGTCTTGGCCATCCCTCCCCTTTGTTGTTGTTTTTGAAGCATTCTGTGTTGGGAAATCAATGCTCTGTTACCAATATAGGCTTTAATTGAATTCTCTGGACAGGAAGGAGCCAGCCAAAGCTATTGCTCAAGAGGCTGGATCCAGGCTTGGTGGTCAGCCGTACCACCGGAGTAGGAGGCAGAGGGAGGGAATTCAGGAGAAGGCTAGGCAAAACATGGCCAGTGTTCTGGAGAGAGGCGCCAGCTTCAGTTCCAGAACTTGAGGAGCCAGCCTCCTTTTGAGACGTTTCCATCAAGACTCTGGCTTTTAGGATTTAATATTTGTCTTGAGAATTCCTTAGTATAAGGACATTAGGTTTCGGAAGAGTGGGATGGGCCCACCATTGTCAGATGCTGAGTTGGCCATGGATTTTTATGGCCGTTTCTTGGTCAAGTGCTTGGGTGTGGGGGGGGGGTGAAGTTCACTGGTTCCTGTAGAGAGGTGGGCCCGGCTAGTTAACCATTTCTTGATTTGGTATTTGAAACCTGAAGACTTCGATTTCTGTGTGTGTGTGTGTGTGTGTGTGTGTGTGTGTGTGTGCGCGTGCGCCACATCTCCCAGACACATGCCTTCCATTACACGGCTTGTAATTGGTTTGGGGAATATTATAAAGTACTGCTTTCCATGTTCAGTGACTATTGCTAAGTAACTCTCAGATTTTGCGTGTGAGTTTTTTCCTCCCTACTCTGAGTATGTTTATTTTGCCCCGGACTGTCTTAGCGACCATTTGGGGGATGTGGGGGGGACTTTAGGTTGGGAAGAAGTTGTCTTGGCTCTGCCATTCAACCTGTGTGTTTATGATGAGGATGTCACCTTTGGGGTTCCCGTGCAGTGTGGGGCAGCACAATTTTCTATGCCGATGCTGTTAACTTCCTTTTCCTTTAAGGCCAAGGGGCAAGATGGTGCTGCAATCTACATTTTTTTTTCTTCTTCTGAGACCAGCTGAACAACCGTGTCTATGGGTTGGATGGTTCTCAGCATTTCTGTTGCCTTTATTTCTGGACAGGGGCTGTTGTTTGATGTCCCACTTGCTTGCTAGGCTCCTCCCTCCTGGTTCGCTAGGCTCCTCCCTCCTGGTTCGCTAGGCTCCTCCCTCCTGGTTCGCTAGGCTCCTCCCTCCTGGCTCAATAGGCTCCTCCCTCCTGGTTCGCTAGGCTCCTCCCTCCTGGCTCAATAGGCTCCTCCCTCCTGGCTCGCTAGGCTCCTCCCACCTGGTTCTCTAAAGTCTGTGATAGATTCATTAAGATCTCTCACGCCAAGGTGGGCCAGTTTTTGTGACAGTTTATTAAGAGAAAAACATTTCTCACTGAGTCAGAGGCTAGGGCTCCATGACCTTGACAGTCACCTTGGGTCTCAGTTTCCTCAGGCAACTGGAGAATCTGAAGAAATAACTGGGGTGTGAGGGTGAATGGCGGCCAGAAAAGGACTCGGAGCTATGCTTTACTGAATGTGATTGACGTAACTGAGTGAATAAATCACTAAATTCATGAAGACCTAGCACAGCAGTGGACAAACTGTGACGTCAGGACCAGGACCAGCCTGTACTTATAATGCCGTTGAGCTGGAGAACTGCATTTATTGTAAAGTAGCTGGGAGGAAATCAAGAGGCTCTTCCTCGATGCATGGAAATCCCACGAAACTCAAGTGCAATGCAGTGTCTCTACATAAAGTCCCCCGGAGACTCAGCTGTGCGTGTCGTTTGCACGTTTTTCTGCCCTGTTGGTGCCGTCGTGGCGGAATTGAATGATCCCTTTAGAGACCGAATGATCTCAAAGCTCTAAATAGTTCCCTGGCCCTTCAGGAAAATGTGTCTTACACCCGTTCTAGAGCAGTGGTCACCGTACCAAGATGAGCGCAGTTCCACCCAGATACCCTGGCCTCTGATGGCACAAAGCTTTGGGAGTGTGGAAGCTTTCAAAGTCCTGAGAAAACGTAGACAGTCTGCAGTCGGTAATTCATTCATTCATTCATTCATTCGTCATGGTTTTTCCAAGTATTTTCTGAGCTCCACACGGTGTTTCGGGTGGAAAAGAAAAGGCAAAGGTAGCACAGGTGAGAGCTCCATCTTCCCCGAGGAATAAGACAACGTATGGATAAAAAACACCCTGCCATGCCAGACCTTAAGGATGCTTCTAGGGCGGGAGGAGCGGAGGGCCAGGCAGGAGCCGGGCCAGGGCAGGCCTGAGGAAGAAGGTGCTGAAGGGGTTGAAGGATGTGAAGGGGTTGAAGCCAGAGCTCTGCGCCTTCCTGATCTTGTTCAAATAGCAGGAAGAATCTCAGCAGCATAAACCAAGGATTCTGAAGCCCTGGGACAGAAACACTAGTGAGTGTGACATGCAGGGCCCAGGAGAGCCAAGTGTGCAAGAGCAAGGGGAGCCAAGTGTGCGGAGAGTTTGTGTTCCTCGTTCCATCACTGGCTGGAGTTATAATCTGACTCAGGCTCTTGTTTAAAAAGCCGAGATCCTTTGGGCCCTTTGTAAACAGGAAGGGAAGCTGTCTGTGTGATAGGTGATAAGGGTGAGATTGGAGGCCGATACGGAGGTTTGCTTTGGCACCAGGCCACTCTGGGTACGTCCTCAGCCCTGGAATGTCCTGTAGCATTCCCGACGTCTCTCCTGCGAGATGCCGGTAGAGATTGCCAGCAAAGTCTCGGAACCGTGTCACAGGCTCCGAGAGGCAGATCGCCTCCCCTGAGAACCACTGCTCAGCAGAGTTGCTTCCAGAGGCGGTGACTCGAGGCAGGGTCCTCAGCTTCCCTGGGCCCTGGTCATTGCGCACTGAGCTGAGATTTAAGGGTGTGCGGTAGTGTTGGTGTGTAGAGCAGGGCAGTCAAGCCGCTGTGTCCTGGGAGATCACAGACTGAGGCTCTTGTCGTCCCCCTCCCCCACCACTTGTCTGCTTGTGTCTTAGTGAGCAATTATTTCCATGACTGGCCCAGGGCTCTGCAATGCACATTTCCCTAAACAATCGTCTGTGCGTGGCCGCCATGTGACATTTGCCTTATTAATCCGCGAGCCTCGTTCCTTCTGCGTTCGCTGTGCTCAGAATGGCTTCAGTGTCTAGCTGCTGGCCCTTCTGGTCCCCCAGGAGCCGAGCACTTGGGTTGAAATGTCGAGGCATTTTATATTGTCCTTCTGGGGCTCCATCTGAATATGTCATCCTTCCCTGGAGGAGCCCTCCGTATGTGAGCCTACCCATGCCACGCTGGGACACGGGATACTAGGAAGCATGGCATTTCCATCCCCAGGTCTGCTCAGGCGGGAAGAGCTGGCAGGGCAGTGCTGTGCACTGGATATCCCCATGCTCATCCCCCACCCACACCCTTCTGTGCACATGCCGGCCATGAGCTCCCTGTTCCCATGGCTTCTCCTCCCACAGCTTAAGGAGCCATGACGGAGCCTCCTGGGCACCCATATGTTCCACGCTCTCTGCTTCCCCTGTCTCTTCAGGCCATTGTTACCGTCTTGTCTCCACTGAATGAGCTATGGGAACCTTCCCAGGCTTAGTGGCGAGTACTTTGGGGAGGGGACAGTTCCATCTGCAAAGCCGTTTCTCCTGAAGTAGAATCAAAGGAGTGAACAGAACGCTTCTCTAATGAAACGAAACCCGTACCGCACAGCTCTGTGCTCCGGGGGAGGATGTCCTTGGCCTCCACCCCCGAGGACTTTTCCTTACCTCCTCTTGGGGTGTGGGGTTGAGTCACTGGAAGCCAGTCTCTAAAGAGCGGAGCACCAGGGTTTGGCACCCTTTATGGGAGGGGTCTTCCATAGTGTTTCTGCTGCCAGACCCTCTTCCTCCTGAAGATTGGGACCTTAACCCCTGGGGAGGCAGAGTGTGGGTAAGGGACCTTAGTAGCTGTGACCTGCAGGTGTCTACCACAGGCACCAAACCTGATCTTGGAGAAGGACTTTTGCCTTGGGCCAGGTAGGGATCAGGTTTCTGGAGGAATTTTAGCTGTGATAGAAGGGAATGAATGACAAAGATGTGGTGTTGTCTCTTAAGCTGACTGCTGGTGACTTCGGTTCAATGAAGCCAGACCCCCCCTTTTACTATGACATTTCATACATGCGTGTAATGTATTTTGACCACATTCACCCCCTCATTAGCCTCTTTTGTCCCACTCCTACCTTTGTGTCCCTCTTCTACTTCCCTGTTTTATCACACACACACACACACACACATATACACACATATACAACACACTCATACACACACACACAGTCGTACAGTCGTTTTGTTACTGATCCGTTGGTGGGCTCCACTATGTGACGTCATCACCTTCTCTTGCTAGGTAGCATCTGGCTCGTTTGTGGCGCGGTGTCCTCAGGCATCTTTGGGAGCAGAGGGTTGATTTCATGTAACAGCTTGTAACATCATCTGAAAAGTCAGGGCAGGAATTTAGAGGCAGGAGCTGATGCTGAAGCCATGGAGGAGTGCTGCTTTCTGTCTTGCTCCCCATGGCTTGTTTAGCCTGCGTGTTTGTACAATTCGAGACCGCTTGCCCAAGGGTAGCACCAACAATGGGCTAGGCCCACCTCTATCAATCATCAATAAAGAAAAAGCCTGGCAGGCTTGTCTGCAGGCCATTCTGGGGGGTGACAATTTTTCCTTCATTTGCTAGTCCCTCTTTTTTTTTTTTTTTTTTTTTTTTTTTCAGGACAGGATTTCTCAGTGTAACTGCCCTGGCTGTACTCTGGCCTCAAACTCACAGAGATCCACCTGTCTCTGCTTCCTGAGCACTGGGATTAAAGGCATGTGCCACTATCATGCACTGAGTATCTCTCTTCTAAAAGGACCCTAGCTTGTGTCAAGTTGACCTAAAACCAGCTAGCAGGGGAGGAAGAATGATTATAAGCAAGAGGTCCCTTTCTGCACAGGTCAAGGTCTCTCCATACTGCACTGTGAAGGCGGTCTCCATCTGTCAGGGATGGTGTGTGTGTGTGTGTGTGTGTGTGTGTGTGTGTGTGTGTGCGCGCGCGCGCGCGCGCGCGCACCTGTCTGTCTGAGGGCCTTTTGTTTTAAATCTGTGATTTGATATTAATTTGCCTTAAACAAGAGAAAAAAAAAGCCACCTGTAATTCTAAGGCCCAGGGTGTTTCTTTTAAGTCCTTATACCTTTTGAAGAGCAGTGTTATACGCTTTAACAGGACAGGTCATTTCCTCAAAAATCTCCCCTATTTTTAATCTTTCTTCTTCTCTGTCAGGTGACAGTGTTGGAGAAAGTGTCACAATGAGGTTGGCACCCAAATGGTCACAGTTTGCTGTGCACAGGTGTCTCCTGTCTCCTTGGGAAGAGCTGGCTGTAGGTGGAGGCTCAGAACTTCTCGTGAACCCGAGTTCCTGGCCGTGTGGCAGGGGAGCCGTGCTCAGGGTGGCTTTTGTGCCATGAGGGTGATGTGTATGTACTCACAATCTGAGTCATAGACAGCCCTCAGGGGACGTCTGGAATGCTCCCTCGCCGGAAGGGCACAAACCTAGTGTTTTTCTCGTCCAATCCCAGCAGTTTTGAAAGGAATAACCTCTCAGCATATTATCTAGAGCTGACTTCATTCAGGAGGAGAGGAGGGAGTGGTGAGCTGCCTGGCACCCTGCCCCAGCACTGTGCGCCCAGCACTGTGCGGCCTGACATCTGTCACGCAGGGCGGCAGCACCAAGGCCTTTGACCTTCACGAGGAGGCATGGTTTGGGGGCTGGGTGAGGACACCATGGAAAATCAAACAGAAAGCCTTTCTCCCACAGCTGTTGGTGTTTGTCTCGCCAACCAGCCCCTTGTCTTTCACAAAAATAACCTCAAGGAGCTGTTATTATGGCCCCCGACCTGAAGGATGACAGATGGTTGTGAGGTTTGATTTCACGTCAGTCTCTCACACTGGTGCCTCTCGGGTTTGCGTGGCTCAACTTTGAGGGCATTCTTAGGGCATGTACTAGCTTTTGTTCAACCTTTCTCCTGAGGCGTGAACCCTGGTGGAGTACAGCAAAAACCTGTGAGTGGGACTGAATCTGCCCCTGTCCTTATCAGAAGATGTGGGAGAGGGAGCCTTGGACGTCCCGGGAGAGCCACTTGCCTTGGTTCCACTCTGATCTATTTGTTCAGGAGGAGGTGGTGTATGCATGGCCTCTGCATTTGCATGAGTCTATCCTTTCTGTTCTCTGACCGTGCGTGCGTGCGTGCGTGCGTGCGTGTGCGTGTGCGTGTGTGTGTGTGCATCTACCCTTTCTGTTCTTTGGCTGTGTGTGTGCATGCACACGTGCGTGCTTGTGTGTGAGGATGCATCCACCCCTTCTGTTCTCTGGCCTTGAAGGCTGTGACCCTTTCGTTTTGAAGTTCACCGTCTGATACTCCCTTTGAACTACGCAAGTCTATAGCAGAAAGAACTGAACATGTCACCATCTTGCTGGCGGCCTTTTCTCATCTACTGAGGGACTCCCAGTGTCATTTAATTGGATGTGTCTTTGTTCCTCTGCCTGCTTTAACCAAATAATAATAATGATGATGGGATAATAGTTGACCTCAGAGTCCCCGGCTCTTCCCTGTTCATCTGCTTAATATTTATTTATTCAGTGAGCCGATGAAGGGCGCTGGGGACGAGAAGGCATTTTAGACCTTCCTCCGGCTCACCTCCTTTCCTTTTCCGTATTCCCACTCTGCCGTGGGCTGTGTGTGTTTCTGCAGTGTGTTTCCACAGCGGGAAGGTTCTGGCCAATAGGGCTCATCTTCCCTGTGTTCAGTTTTTTTGGGATGGAAGCCCTTGCGACGTTGTCCCTTCGGCATGGCTGCTGTCTTTGGTTCAGCGTTCTGTTTGCTGAACTCCGTTGTAGGAATTCAGAGCCACCATGAAGTCATTTTCCCTAGATACACTGCGTTAAGGGTGGTCAGGACAAGGCAGATGGACACCCAAGGTTTCTTGACTTCCACATCTAGCCTAATTCCAAGAACATGACTCTAGCCTCTGCTGCAAGGCATCTTGGGAAGAAATGCTCTATCCTTTTACTCGCGGAAAAAGGGTTGGATGGGGAGGCCTTGTTTGGGGAGACACAGCATAGCTCCACCCTCTGGAGGTATTCTGAGGTCTCTGGTATTGGGGACAGTGGATCTGGGTTTGCTCTCCACGGTCTGAAAGGCCCTTTCTTGCCCCTGGAGAGGAGTCGGATCTTATTTTCCTGCCAGTGGGCATTTCCGGCTTCCGGCCCTTTTGCTCGCTGCTGAGCACAGTGCCAGGCGGTGCCAGGCTGAGCTGCAGGCTAATGGACTTGTCGGCCTCATTCCTGTCTGGCGCTGAGATCTTACATAGGAGGGTGCCCGTGCCCAGAAACGGTGTCTCTTCTGGAGTTCAGAATACTGAGCATCTGTTTGCACCATGTTCCTTCCCCAGTTCCAGTCATCAATAACATGAAATTAAATGAAGACATTCCTTGTCCCGGTGCCAGCTTCTCAAATCCACTTATCTCAGTAATACAGCTTCCGCTTTGGCTTTCTCTTCCTTGGAAGGGGACTTCTCTGTGCAGATTAGGAGCGCGGGGCACGGTTTCTGGGAAAGCTGAGAATCCCACCCCGCGTGGTTGATGATCTTCCACAGACCAGCGTCACTCACTGAGCCTCCTTCTTCTCATCTGCAACTGTGGGTTTCTGTGTGCCTGCCTTGCAGATGTTGCACCAGGCTGTATGGAGTATGGGGAGTATATACACACAGAGGGAGAGGTTCTCAACCTTTGCCCCAGTGACTCACGTTCATACACTGCTGCAGTTCCCAGGCAGCCTGGTTATCCAAATGATGATTTCTGGTGCTTAGAAATAGCACCAGCGCCTGGGTCCCCAGACACCTCCTCACTTGCATCTCCCAGAGGTAGGCTCAGCACCCTGTCACCTTAGGTGGCTCCTCAGTGCTGGGTTGACTCCCAGTCACATCTGGGACCCTTTGTAGTGTAGGTTTTTGCTTTGTTTTGTTTTGTTATTTTGTCCTCTGCCCCCCCTCCCCCGCCCACATCATCTTCAGTAGAGTGTAAACAGTGGCGTAGAATAAGTAATGTGGAGGGTTTAAAATATGGTGGTCATTTTTAAGAGGTATGGTCTGTTTTTCAACATGCTATTTCTGTTGGTGGGACGGATGGGGGAGGGGAGGCAGGGAGGAGATAATTGAGAAAGTTATGATTTGGGGGGCCAAGGAGAAGCCCTGCAAGTGGCCTGCTTGTAATCCCGGTGCTCGGGAGGTGGAGCTGAGATCCTCAGGATAAGCTGGTAACAGAGTGGGGAGGGATTAAGGAAGACACCAGTGTCCACTTCTGGACACACACACACACACACAGGTGCGCGCGCACCTCTGCACGTATACGTGTATGGACCCCTCCCATACATGCACGTGCATGTATGTAGAAGCCATACACATTCACATACGCTCCGGGGTTGGAGATGTAGCTCTGTGGGTGGAGTGTATGTTTACCATGGAGTTCCGTGTCCAGTGTGGTGGAGTTTACTTTTGACGTCATCCTTGGCTGCATAACAAGTTCAAGGCGAGTCTGGGCTGTTTCAAATACTAGTTTAAAAGAAAAAAAATCCCTGTCTGACAAGAAACCCTGTGATGTTTGACTCATTAGAATGGAAAGTTTGGCCAGGTGGAGGTGGTGCACGCCTTTGATCCCAGCACTAGGGAGGCAGAGGCAGGCAGATCTCTGTGAGTTCGAGGTCAGCCTGAGCTGCAAAGCAAGTTCTGTAGACTTTTACACAGGACTGTTTCACAGAGAAACCCTGTCTTAAAAACCAAAAAGAAAAGAAAAGAAAGTTTGTTTTCTTCCTTCTTCTCCCTCCCTTTTCCTCTGTCTGCCCCTTAATGGATGAACTCTTTCCACCTGGAAGACCCACCATCCTTGAGAGTCAGGAAGGCTTCAAACCTTCTAAAGCTGGAAACTTCATGGCAATGAGTTCTGATCCCAGTTTGGAAACCACCTGGGTTCGAGTTGGCTCTCCTGCCCAGATTCAAGAAGTGTCTGTTGAACAAAGGCAGACATATCAAAGCGGGAGGAAGAAGACCTCCATCCCCAAAGCATGCCCATTGCCGCTTCCTGCTTCTGCCAACTTCACCATATCACTGACCTCCTTCTTTGCCAGGCAGAGTAGTTAACATGATAATGTTTACACGTGCAAACCAGAAAGTGTTTCTGTTTCTCCTCCGCCCGTTTGCTGGTTGTTGACCTGATATCATTGTGTTTGAAAAGGAAAATTACTGATAATTACATTTGGGCTTTTGCTTTTTAATCCTCTAGGGGCCAGGCAATGCCCAGGCGTTCAGAAGGAGTGGCTGTTCCCTCTCATTCTATGCCTTGGGCATCTTTAGAAGTTCTCTGGGCCTGGCTTGCGAGAGGGAGGCGAGGTGTCTATGCCACTGTGGTGTTCACAAAAGCCAGAGCACACTTTTTCTTTGCTCTCCAACCCAAGTCACATAGTACCGCAGAAGCCATGTGTTCTAGAGCACTTAACGACCCCAAGTGTCGTTCCTGAAAAGAGATGTTGCTCGGGAATGAGGTGACCCAGCAGAAGACTATAAATGTGTGTAGGTACCAGCACACAGGGCTGCGCTCCACAGACTGTCTGCATTCAGTGTGTGTGTGTGTGTGTGTGTGTGTGTGTGTTTGCACACATAGTCGTTGAGAGTTCAGTTGCCAGAATCGTGACCTGCCTTTGGGGAAGGTCATAGTTCAGCCCGTATGTGACCCTGGGAGTCCCAGAGCTTGCAGGAGCTGCGGCTGAGCCATGTTTTTATCTGAGTCTAGGATAGAGTGTTTAAAAATAGGTGTCTGGACAGAGAGCAGACTCAGATGTGGGCATGTGCAGGGAATGAGCGCCTTAGAGGAACTTTGGTTATTTAACCATTGAAGTAAATATTCTCTCCTCTCTCAGTTTCACGAGGATCACCCATCCCCCCCTCACATCTGCAGAATAGATAGAGGACGAATTCTTTGCTTAGCTCAGTGTTTAACCGTTGGGGAAAGCGGCCTCTGTCCATTTCACCTGTTGTCATCTAGCCATGTCATATTGGCAAATGGCTGTCAAGTACCCTATTGTGTATCAATTCCATGCTAGGTCTTGGGACAAAAAGGACAGAACCTCTGTCCTCAAGAAGCCTACAGCCTGGGGCGCAGCATGTTTTCCTAGCATTTAAATTGGATTTGTACTTGACACAAGCTTATTTTTGTTTTGTTTTGCTCTCTCTTTTGAATTTGAGAAAGCGAGACACCTCACCCACAAGGACATTTCGCGTGTTTTTATAAGCCTGAGTTCTAGGATTGGGTTTCATGTTTTGCCCAACTCTTTGGATGGTGTAAATGCTTCTTTTTGTTAAGGGTCGGGGAAGGAGGGAAGGAAGGGAAATCAGGGAATAGCATCAAATCCTAGGATTGTTAATATCTTAGAATCTCCTTTGGAATTGTTAAGACGTATTTTTCAACTTTGGGGTACATCATATCCAGAGCCCCAGAAACCTTCCAAACATGATGAGACCGGTTGTGGAACAGTCCCATGTCTGCAGTTGTCCAGGGACAGGTCATGCAGACAAGCAGTCATGAGCAGTATTGTTCCACAGCTCTGGGCCTTGTTCTCCGGTTTTCCATTTTCCTCCTGGGCAGTCTTGGGTGAGTTACTTAATCTTTCCGAGCTTCGTTTTCCCTCCTCGACCTGAGGGGATCGTGGCACGGATTGCGTGAGCTCAGACACAGGAGAACACAGGCCTGGAAGGTAGTCCCAGCACCCTGTACAGGCTAGAGCTGTTGCTGTCTCTAAGGGGTAAAGAGGTCCGATGGCTGACAAAACAGGAACATCAACCACACACGAGGATCCGAATCCAAAGTTTTGGAATGCAGAATGTTCCAAAATCTGAGCTCTTCAACACAAACAAAAAGAAAATTCCACATCTGACCTCATGCGACAGGTTGAAATCAAAACAGGCAAGGGCCAACGAGATGGTAAAGGTGTCTGCTGCCAAGCCCGAAGACTGAGTTCGAACCCTGGGACCCACAGTAGAAGGAGACAACTGACTACGGCAAATTCTCCTTTGAATTCTACACATGTGCCGCGGCGTGTGTGCACCTACATGTGTGCATTCATACAAAATAAATAAATATAACACAAAACGTGGGAGCGTGTAGGAAGAGGGACTGCTTGTTTGTCCTGGCCGCACGGCTAGCTTAGCCCCAAAATAACCACGCAGAAATTGTATTAATTAAATCACTGCTTGACCCATTAGCTCTAACTTCTTATTGGCTAACTCATATTAATTTAACCCATTTCTACTAATCTGTGTATCGCCACGTGGCTGTGGCTTACTGGGTAAAATTCCCAGTGTCTGTCTCCTGCGACTTCATGGCTTCTTCCTGACTCTGCCTCCTTTCTCCCAGCATGCTATTTAGTTTTCCCCGCCTACCTAAATTCTGCTCTATCAACAGGCCAAGGCAGTTTCTTTATTCATTAACCAATAAAAGCAACACACAGACAGAAGGACCTCCCACATCAGGAGCGCTAAAAATATCATACAAAGCCCTCTTCAGGCGATGTGTATAATACAAATTTCATGTTTGTACTTAGGGCCCAGCCTGAGATATTTGATTGCGAATAGTAATTTGGAAGGCACTCCAAAATTTGAAGGGGAAAAAGAGAAATCAAATGCTTCTGGTTGGAAGGCTTGGAGCTCGGGGCTTTTCAGACTTTGCCTTCATGTCAGTGGAAGTGACATGTGTAACAGCTTTGACGTTGCACCGCAGTCGTCCCTGGGACACGCCAGCGCCTCTCACACAGGCCTGATCTGCGTGCTCACCCGTGCTGGGGGCATGCAGCAGGTGTCCTGCTGTCTGGAGACTGTCTAGGGGAGGGCGGGTGCTACAGGGTTCTGGAGGGCGTGACTTACTTAGCTTGTCTTTTAGGCAGGCCACTGACTTGGGGAAATCCATGTATAAAATTAATTTCAACAAAGGGCAAACTGGTAATTATACCTGACATTATATTTTTTTTAATATAAAAGGCTGACCATGAGTTGGATTTTATATAGTGCTTTAGGCAAAGAGTTCAGTACCGTGGGAATTATTTTCAAAAATGGCTCTTTTATTTCCTTAAGAGTGGGAGGGGGACTTTCTCTAGGTGTTTTTTTTTTTTTTTCCTTTTTCTGGAAGGTATTTCTATATACTGTTTATAGAGGCCGTGGTCCTTTTTAAATTTAAGGAGCTCATTTGGCTTCAATGGCAATAAATAAAACCCCATATGGGGACCAAGGGATGGTTAATTTATGGGCCCACCTCCTTACTTAACTTCAGCAGGTTGCTTCCTGGGATAGTAGGCTTGACTGACTGGGACATTTTGAACCGCTGGGTGCTTTTGAAGTTTCTCCTGAAGGACCTGAGGTCTGCCCCTGCGAAGTGTTAATGGGCCCCCTGCCCAGGCTTTATTTGATGGGTGCTTGTTAGAGGAGCCTTGATGGGCCCTCGGGGGCCTCTAAGCTGTACTCTGCCAGGCTGGCTCTCAGACCTCCATCCCTCTGCAGTACTGTTTTGGTTTTGACTCTTGGGACCATGCCTGTTTTACTCCTGGGTGTTCCCAAGGCCCAGGCAGCTCTGTGGGATCAGGCAAGCCCATCCAGAGAGCAGGCCAGAGGGCAGATCAGGGACTCCGCCCAGAAGAGCATAACAGGGTTTGTGCAGTGCATAAACCGTTGCCTGATGTTAAGCAAAAATGGCCAATGTCCAGTAAACACGCTCTGTTTTCTCTTTTCCCTGGGTCTCGGAGTCTCCACCTTCCTGCCTTGGGTCCCAGCGGCCTGGCATTCCGATTTCAACACTGCTGCTTGCTCTGTTCATGTTGTTTTCCTCCCCAGGCCTTCCATGGCGTCTTAGCAGACTGATTGTGCCTCTTGGCCTCCCATGCACCCTGGGCCCACACCACAGATCATGCTGTCTTTGAAAAGACAGGGTTCTTATGGAAGTGACGGAGCTCAGATGAGCTTAGGGTCTGGGGATGTAGCTCACTCAGTGGTACCTAAGATGGGAGGATAGGGTCGGGTCATGAGGTCATTAGGTTGGCCCCAACCTGTGTTGTGTCCTGCTAAGAGGGGAGAAGGAGATACGGGATTGTCCTAGCACACAGGAAGGCCACATGAGGACACTCGGAAGCCTGAGTGGCCTTGGGAGAAGCCAGCTCTAATGATACCGTATCCATCGGTGCCAGACTCGGAGAAAATCACTTTATTGTTGAAGCCATCCAGTCTGTGGCTTCTGATATGGCAAGGGGACAAACATGATCTGCTGTGTCTGTGGGATAAAGTTCTATCTCTGTAGGATGTCACAGGAGGCCCTTTGTGTCTCTGGGTGCTGTCTGCTTCCGACACGCCTTCCTATTCGCCTGATAAAGGACAGATGTTTTAAAGCCAGGTTCCAGGACCTGCTGCTCCCTCGGTCCCCCTGACGCCATCCAGCTCTCCCCTTGTCCTCTTCCCACTCAAGTGGATTCTTCTGGATTCTTCAGAGAGCTTGGAGTCTGGGCTTTGCTTCACATCAACCCAGGCACCCAGTCGCACCCCCTGAATGTGAATCACGGTGTAATGACTCATTGAATCAGTTAAATAAGGCTTATTCTCTACTGTTCTTGTCCCTGGGATGTCCCCATCAGAGAGGCTAGTTCTCGATTCTCCCTGGGGTATTGTTAGTGCCACACAGGTTTGTCCCCAGAAGACAACAATGATGATAGTGACAAAACTCACAATGTTAGCTCATATGTGTATATTTATGGTTTCTTCAAATTTATTTCAGGATTGTGTGTATGTGTGTGCATGTTTGTGTATATCTCTATCTGTCTCTGTTTGTACCTAACTTCCGGACTAGCTCATTATTCACTATGATGTGGTCCATGGTAGCCTCTAACTCAGAGCAAATCTCCTGTCGCAGTTTCTGGTTGCCAGAGCCACCACTCGTAGCTAGCTACTATATTCTGAGAATGGTCTGGATACCACATAAGTTTTATGTCAGTATGGTACTGGAATTTATAGGGTCAGACCTGGAACCACTCGAACAAACTAGAATCAACCACCTGCCTTCGTAAGTGTCTTATTTGTGTTTCTTTTGCTGCAGTGAAACACCATGACCAAAGCAAGTTAGAGGGAAAGGGGTTACACTTCCACATCACTGTTCATCATAAAAGGACGTCAGGACAGGAACTCACGCAGGGCAGGAATCTGGAGGCAGGAGATGATGCAGAGGCCATGGAGGGGTGTCGCGTACTGGCTTGTTCGCATGGCTTGTTTAGACAGCTTTCTTATAGAATCCAGGACCACCAGTCAAAGATGGCATGGTCTTGGCCTTGACTTCCCTCTGAACCTGGAGAAGGCAAGAATGTGTTTCTAAGACTCCTTCTCCACATGGCTGGGGCGTTTGTAGCCCACAGTTCCTACAAACCTGTTCTGTTGAGTGACTTTTCAACTTGATCTTGTCACGGCGGAGCATCTAGCCTGATGGTTGTAGGGTTGGTGTGCATGTGCACAGATGTGTGCGCGTGTGTGTCGGATTTCAGTGACTCCATTGAGACGGTGTGACAGTTACCACCTCCTTCCTGTTTCCCCTAGGGAGAAAGGGATGAGGCTCGCGTAATCCCAGCTTGGCACCCTGTACTTTCTGGTATGAATGATGCCGGCCTTGGAGTCACCCATTTCCCCTCTGCCAGACTAAAAATATGACAGGTCTGGGGCTAGTTTCATGGACTATCGGCCACTCTGCCCTCTGGGAGTTGTAATCTGCATGTCCAATGAGGTCCAGGTCCTCAGACCTCTGGGCTACGTCTCAGACTTTGCTCAATTCTGAGCAAGTTGCGTTCCAGAAGCATCATGGGAAAACATGAGCCCCAGGAACATAAACCTTCCATTTGGACTGTAGGTGCTTTAGAAAAAAAAAATGTCAGGTGGTGGTGGCACACACCTTTAATCCCAGCACCCAGGAGGCAGAGACAGGCAGATTTCTGTGAGTTCAAGGTCTACAGAGTGAGTTCTAGAACAGGCTCCAAAGCTACAGAGAAACCCTGCCTTGGAAAACAAAAACAAGCAAAAAAAGAAAGAAAAATAAATAAATAAAAACAATAACATCACCCCTCCTCTATGGCTGAGGTTCCTAGATGTCTAGGGAACTTAACTCTAGATGGGTGCATCAGGCAGATGGGAGGGCTGGCGGGGTCACCGAGCACAATACTTTCTGTGTTTGTGATGACATTCTGTGAACCAGAGGTAACCTCAGAGTTCTAAGCCAGTCCATTACTTACCAGAGAGTATCCTGCACTCACTGAGTGCTCTAGAGAATTCAAGTTATATATATATGTTTATGCATAGGCTTCTAGAGGAGACCGCAGCTTTGGGCTCAATGTTAATGCTAGGCAGATTCATTCTGGAGCCGTGTATACAGATGGATTGCGAAGGACAATACTTTTTATTTATATGACATTAACTTTCTTTTATGCCATTTGTTAGGTCAGCTCCCTGGCAGTGGGGTCAGCTGCATTACGGAGGAAATGAGCCAGAGAAGTGGAAGAGAGGCTGTGATGTGATAAGGCTTATCAAGCCCATTGATTTCTCCTGACTGGCAGGGACCTGTCAAAGATGGGGTGCAGAAAC
Source organism: Alexandromys fortis (assembly GCF_014885135.2). Classification (NCBI taxonomy): domain Eukaryota; kingdom Metazoa; phylum Chordata; class Mammalia; order Rodentia; family Cricetidae; genus Alexandromys; species Alexandromys fortis. The sequence goes on from NW_026067932.1 coordinate 9,340,583, forward strand.
GTCTCAATGGCACCTAAAGGCTGAGCCTCTCATGAGACGGCTCAGTGGGTAACCTGAGTTCAGTATCCTAGGACGCACGTGGTGGAAGGAGAGAACCACTCCTTCAGGTTGTCCTCTGACCTTCACGGGCGCACAGTGGTGCACACTTACATGTGTGCACAGAGCACACCCAAAATAGGACGCATGCTAAGCAACAAGAAAGGCTGAGTGGTGATGCTTTGACCAGAGTTCAGGACTCTTCCGACACCTTTGGGAGAAAGTGTAGGGTAAGTTTAGTATTTATGTCCTCTGACCCAGGACGCCAGCTTCCCCCTCCAGTGGTTACCCTGGGAAGGCTTTGACCCATTGTGTTGCTCAAGGGACCTCGGTCACAGCAGCCCCGCAGAGTGATATGTCAGAGCCCCAGAATCCCTTGCCTGCTGGAAAGCACTCATACCACGATGCCTCCCGTTCTTCTGCCGCCGCCTGTGGTTGTGCCGCACGTTCTTCAGATCGTGACAGCGAGGCACCCGCCTTGGCACCCGTCTCCTGTCATCCCCCTCCTCTGCCGTGCCTTCCTCCTCTGCAGAGTGCAGACACCACCAACAACCTCCACGGGATTTTAAGATCATTTATAAAAAAATCCTCTTTCCAGAGCCAGCCAGGCAGGACGTGATGGTTGTTATGGTGATGTTTGTCTCCTGCCTCTCTGCTGATTGACAGCCCTTTGTACGGCCTCCTGTCTGGCTCACCCCTGTGCTCCTCCACACCGGTCTCTGTGTGCTCGCTGATGGGATAGCTGCCTGACAATAACGTTGCTAGCTCAGCGTGAGTCAGAGGCAGAAGCCCTAAAAATCTTAGCTTCATGACAGAGTGTTCTGGAAACCTACAGATCCCTTCGGTGTCAGGTTTAGGCAAGGGCACTACCGTTTTACTTACATACACACCACATTGCACACAGTTGTGTGTGTGTTGGGGGGGGGCAAAGGGTGGTCACTAAGTACGTGTTTGCTAACGGTTTGTAGCATCATGTCACTTTGGAATGAAGTAGAGAAAGAGCCCAAATCACAGGCTTCACTTGCCCATCAACTTGGGAAGATAGCCTCCGAGGCAAGGATAAGGGCATAAGATATAGAAGTAGTAAAATAGCCAGACCCATGCAGTCCCTGGATAGATCTGATCTTGAGAGCCCAAGTGTGTCTGCCTGGGGAGTAGTCACCAAGGCGAGCTTTCAGGTCCCATGACTTGTTTGTGGAAGTTCCGTGTCCTTCTGGCATAGTGTCTGATGTCATTAGAGAATGTAGGTATATTAAATATTAAAGGGTTGCAGTATTAGGAAGGTTGAGACCCACTGATGGAGAGGGTGCCCTCTTGCCCCATGTGGGTTATCACTGTTTTTGGTGGCTTTTGCTGTGCCAGATGCACCTGAGTTGTTCTCGCTGTCATTGGATCCTGACCTCGGTCTTTCACCTGTATGGCGTCCGTCAGATTTTCCTTCCCCTGTCTCTGTCCTACATACTCCAGGAGGAAGTCGCTGTAGTAAATAATCACCCCAAGAACCACATTCAGGACTGTATCTAACTGTGCCTTACCGTTGTCCAGGACTTTCTGTGTTCCAGGTCCTGGTGGTCCCTGCTGTGTTTCTGTCGTCCACCACATTCCCTCTGTGGGCACAGCCTTAGCTCATCTCTCTAAATAATGTGGGTTAATTGGTCAAATTTTTGGACCTTGGGGTTCCGCTCCCCCAGTTTCTAGTGTCTGCCCTAGCTCACGTTACAGCATCTGTGCCTGGGGAACACTTGCTAGGTCTGCTTCCCAGTTGTGAGCGACTGGAGCCTTGGAAGTTCACAGAGGGATGACTGTACATGCCTGAAGTATGTGTTCACTTGTGCAGCTTACACAACAACCCTGAACCAGCACCGTCCCCACCTCATCTCACAGATAATGAGAGTAGAGGTGTGAGCATTATAAACGGAAGAGCTGTGTGCAGGGAAGAGCCGTGTGCACAGAAGAGCCGTGTGCAGGGAAGAGCCGTGTGCAGGGAAGAGCCGTGTGCACAGAAGAGCTGTGTGCACAGAAGAGCTGTGTGCAGGGAAGAGCTGTGTGCACAGAAGAGCCGTGTGCACAGAAGAGCTGTGCCCCTGCCCAGGTTGCCTAGTTATAGTGCATTGCAGAGCTCGACCACTGGGATTTTTTAAATTAAAATTTAATCTTTAAATTTATTATTGTGTGTACACGTGAGCACATGATGTGTGGGTATGTGGCTTCAGCATATGTGTGGAGGTCAGAGGACAACTTTGTGGCGTTAGCATTTCCTGACTTTACATGGGTGCTGAAGGTGGCACCTAGTTCACCAGGCCCCCTTGGCAAGCCCCTTTACCGGTCCAGCTATCTTGTTGGCTTGTGGGCAGCGGAATTTTGAGAGCGGGAGTTATCTGTGTATTTCTTTATGCTCGGATGTCCCACTTGTCACCCTGACCCTGCACAGGACTCTGGACTTGGGAGCATCATGACTATGCATTTATGCCCAGCTTTGTGCTGGCCTGCCCTGGGAATCTAGGCTAGTGACATCTCTTTCGCTCTCTCTCTGGATCTGCAGTGTGGGATTATTGATATTGGTGACCCTGCCAGAGGCTTCAATAAAATAAGGCATGGAAAGCACCAACTTGATGTCTGGCGACCCCAAGTACAACCATATTAAAAACCAGGAAGTGCAGATAAGAAGGTTCGCACAGCACAATGGGGACAGTTAGCGCGGTAAAGGTGGAGATTGCCTCCTTCTCGGAGGATGCCCATAAAATCAGATGAGATATGGGATACTCGGGTTAAAGCTGAAGTTGCCGATGCTAGAATGAGCTGAGGGCAAAGATAAGGAGGGCAGTGCCGTGCTTCGAGACTCTCCACCGAAACCATATACTGCACACCATGGCGTTGGCCGAGAAGACTCGCTGTCTTTGCAGGCTTCTTAACGCTTATTGAAATCTGAGACTCGAAGTCATAAATGAAATCAGTAAATCGGCTGCCATTGGGTTGGCTTATGCGGTCAAGATTCTTGTTTTTTCTTTGTGACAGATCTCACTTTGTAGCCCAGGCTAGCAGTCTTCCTGCCTCAGGCTTCCAAATCCTGAGATTACAGGGAGGAGCCACCACATCCCTGCAACTTTTTTTTTTTTTAAACTATAATTTAGGAGTCATGAAGGAATGGAGGTAGCATCTTAGACTTAGGGAGAAATGGTTCTTTTTTTTTAAATAGCGTTATTAATTTCTAGGCTTTCACATTTACCTTTACTAATTTTAATAGCACTAGCAGGTGGCATTGGGGGAGAGCTGTGTTATTTTCTTGTGAAGAGAGAGTACTAGTTAGCACTTGTGTATGTGTGAGTTGGGGACCCGGACTTTAGATCTCAGGGCAGATTGCTGGCGTGACCTGTGGCCCCTTTCCTGTCCTTGCTGGCCTCCACCTGGGTGAGTTTCATTCACATTTATGCCTCAGCAAAATCAAATCAATTGTCCATGTGTCAGAGACCACTGCGGACAGTCGCCAGAGGGTGAAAACCGTAGTGTTAGTAGATCCGGGAATGGCCGAGCTCCAGCCGCTCTAATTACAAAGGGAATGAGAGATGGAAGCCAGGGCCTCGGATGGCTTTGGCGAGTCAGGGAGCTGTAATTTGCCCCATGTGGTCCTCACGTGTCTTCTCCTGGGAACATTGTGTGTGCACGCGCTCACTCTCATGAGTGTTCCTGTGTGTGCTCCATGAAGGGAGTCTATGGAAAATGAGCTTTCTATCTAAGATGTGACTTCCCGAGTTAAGAATGAAGTCAGGTCAGAAAAACGCTATTTTCCCATCCACTCTGCAGTGTTTAAATCACAAAAAAGCAAAAGGCTTTTAGATCACTTGTAGCCCGGATCTCCTGAAAGATCCACATGCACGTGATACTTAGGCTTTTACTCCAGAGAATGTTATGTGTGTTTACACGTTTGTGTTGGCCTCGCTCACGCGATTTTCTTCTCTGGTGAATGGCTTTGACTTTGCCCTAGAGATACGAAGATCCTTGAGGTGACCCGCCAGGAATTGTGTCAACATCTTGTATCTGTGAGGTTAGCATGATAAATGACAGTCTGGCTTGATCTGTGTGTGTCTGTGTGTGTGTGTGTGTGTGTGTGTGTGTGTGTGTGTACACACACAAGATCCTCTCCTTAAGCTGCTATGGGGCTGGACATTTGCTTCAGTGATAAGGAACTTGCATGGCATGTCCAAGGCCCCTGGTTCCATCTTCAGTACCAGAAGGAGGAGGAGGAAGAAAAATACCACTGACGACAACAATCTGGACTGTGTTCAGCTTGTCCTACTATCTGTGTAGTTGTCTTGTTAGCAATGGGTTCTCACTACAGTTCGCTAACTTCCTTATCTGAGGTGTGCACAATGCTCTCTAACGGTTAAACATTCAAGTGGAATTTTAGCTGTCACCGTTTGCTCAAGTCATCTAGGCCCTGGGTAGGAATATTTACTCGGAATGCATCCATCTGGATTCTAGGGCCACCTGCTCTTGACTCCTTCCCCAGGGGACCTGAGTGTCATGTTGTTTCTGGGTAGCTGGTCTGAGAGTCGTGGGCCCCAGAGTGCAGATGCCTGCCGGTAGGCCCTGCGGGATCACTGGGGGATGCTTGTTTCCTGTCCCCCAATTTTCATCTCCATTTTTGTTTTCAATGCCTGGGTTTCTAGGACCAAGTTGAGATTAACAGCTGACTTCGCCTTTCCTCGGGAGAAGTATGGTGTGCCATTAAATACTAGAGCTGGTCCATTATGCAAAATGTTAGATTTCCATGGGGTTTTAGTCCCAGCACCCGCATGGCAGCTCACGACCATCTGTAACTCAAGTTTCAGGGGACCCAATGTCCCCTTGTGGCCTCCAAAGGAACCAGGAGCACACGTGGTGCAGACACATACATGGAGGCCAAACACCCATACACATAAAATAAAACAACAGTGATTAAAAAAAACCACATATGACTGTTGGAACAGTGTGCTTATTCCTCAAAATAATTAAGCGCAAGATTATCCCAAGGGCTGGCATCCGCTTCTCAGGCTTACATACAAGCAGAGTGAGTGTAACTCCAAAAGCATGAACCGGAAGTGACTTATATACACGCATATTAAAGCAGCATTCTTCACATGCTCAGTCTCTGAGTTCCATCCCCAGTACCCCATAAAACTGGCATGGGGGGCATACCTGCAACCCCAGCATTCAGGAGGTAGAGGCCAGAGGAGCAGGTCAAACTCACCTTTTGGCTACCTGGCACATTAAAGGCCTGGCTGGCACACACGAAACCCTGTCTCAGAAACAAAACCAAAAAGAATGCCTGACACATCCTGCCACGTGGGCAAGCTGCGAGGATGTCAAGCTAAGAGAAGTAAGCCAGACAAGGAAGGAGCGCGCTGCGTGATTCGTGTCTTTGGTAATCCTGGCATAGCCAGATTCACAAGCACAGAAAGGAGAACGCTTTGAAAGAGGGGGTGCAGGGAGTTGCTGTTTTATGGGTGGCTCGTTTGGCCAATAGCAGATGACTGTACAATTGTACAACAGTGTTTTTACATTTAGTGTCACCCAAGTGTGCACGTCAAAGTGCAAGCAGTGGGGTCAGCAAGGTGGCTCAGTTTGTAACGGTGCCCCGAAGCCGGACAACCTGAGTTTGATCTCCAAGCTGACGATTTCCTCAACAAGTCCATGCTGTTATAAACCCAGACCACAAGCACACCTTTAATCCCAGCAGTCTGGAGGCAGAGGCAGGAATTTTGTGAGTTCGAGGCCAGCCTGGTCTACAGAGTGAGTTCCAGGAAAGCCGAGGCTTGCAGAGAAACCCTGTCTCAGAAAACAAACAAACCATTTTGAGCAGGACACTTAGGGTGCTGGTATGTGTTCAAGTAAATCAATGCAGAACCCAGAGAGCCCCCATCCCTGTCTTCCTGCTTGGTGTCTGTGTTCTTGAAATATTTGTGGGAAGACCGTGGTTCCTAGGCTAGGCGAGGGGGCGAAAGGGAAGGTTATTTTTCACTGTTGGTGCCCACTGGTGTTTGTACCAATGTGCATGTTCACTATCTATTAAAAAAATAAAGCCTGTAGTCATTGACTGTGAAGATACAAATATAAAATAAATAAGATTGGTAGACGTAATTGCACATTCCTTTTGGAGCCATGGAAGAGTTTTTCCCCTGCAGAGCGTGGGAACCTCCCTACCTCTCAGTGGTCACAGTGAATCATGGGTGGCCAGCTGAACAGGAGACAGCGACACACAGAGACATGGTTCACAGTCTTGTTTTTTCTACTCCCTGGGCAGGTATTTCTGGCACAATGCCATATCTTGTGTGTGTGTCTCCACTTGCTTCTGACTCGGGGAGACGACTGGTCCTGTCATCGAAGCCTTTGATCCTGTCGGCATCTCTCCACTGAGGACTGTGATATTTTCCCCTGCATTCCCTGACTCTTCCTGGCTGGGGAAGCGTAAATCCAGGGTAATTACCCATTGAGTTGGCTCCTGCCTGGAGCTTGGTGTCTGTCTCAGTGGCGTTGTGACGTGTGGTGACTGAGAGTCACTTTGTGCCTCCCCCGCACCTCTTTCTCGGTGCCTTTCCTTCGCCTCATTCTAGCCACTGCTTAAGAAGATGCCGAAGCAGGAAAGATGGCTCCGTGTGCAAATCAGCCGCTGGGCAAGTCTGACAACTTGAGCTCTTCCTCTGCTCCCAAATTTCTCCTTCTCTGATCTCTCTTTCTTTCCTCTGCTGCCAGCCCCTCCTGTCCATTCTCCTGCCTCGCTACCAGCCGTTCAGCTCTTTATTAAAGCAATCAGGTGTTTTAGACAGACACAGTAACACAGGGTCCCAGAGTTAAACAAATGCAGCATAAAAGAATGCAACCCATCTTTGCATCATTAAACAAATGTTCCACAACATATACACACACACAGACCACGACAACACTAGTCAGTGCCAGCACAGTATATATAACTTTGAAGAAATTCTAAAGAGGGGGTTGGCTGACTGGCTTACTGAGCGCTCCCTTCTCAGAAAACAGTGAGAGCATGGTCGAGCATATTTGAGAGGTGATATTCCACACAACGACGAAACCCAAGCACCACTCCCTGATGGAGAGAGAGAAGAGTGAGGAGAGCAGCTGGCTGCTCCAGACCTCTAAACTGCCCGTGGTGACCTGTGGTCCTGGTCCTGGTCCTGGTCCTCCCTGGAGCGAGAATGAATGTTCCCAGGGCCAGGGAAAAAGAGAAGACGCAAGGCGAGTTCCTACAAACTGAGCAACCAAAGTGGAGTTTTCTTACATTTGTTTTGCCTGCTTAAAGTTTCTATGCATTGTTCCATGCTCTGAGGTTTCTTGAGGGGCTCTCTGTGGGTAGAGGCCACCCTCCCTGCCCTGCCTGTGGCACAGTGAGCTGCTTCTGGGCATCTACACAGCTGCCTACAAGCCAGGTTTCTCGGAGGGACTAGTGTCCTGACCCTTGGTCTGGTTCAGTCTTTACCGTATTCCGCCGTGAAGCTTGTTCAGGTGAGTGTTGTGATGGACGGAGTGGAGGTGGGGGAACTCATTGCTGTTGAGCTGGTTTTCCCTTAGCTGGGAACACTGGGAGTCAAGCACCCTCCCCTTACTTGCTCCCTAAGCTTCCATGTAGGAGAAGAGATCTTAGCCAATGCTGGCTGCAGTAGAAACTTAGTTCCTGGTTCTGGAGGCTAAAAGCCTGGGAGCTGGCACAGCCAGCCTTCCTGGGTGGCTTCCAGTGAGGCTGCTCTTCCTGCTTGTAGACAGCCATTCTGTCTTCTCATGGGGTAGAACAAGCTCCAGCCTGCGCCAGGGTCTGTTGTACATGACCCTGACTCGTTCTGACAACTCTACCATCACAACCTCATCACCTCCTAACCTACAGGCTCCACCTCCTACTCCTCCCACCCCACTGGGGATTCCAGCTAAGGCTCTGGGGAAGAGACTGTCCTGGGTGAGGACTTACTCGGTTAAGCAGCCAATTCAAGGTCATGAGACTCTAGGCTGTGGATTCTGTTTCTTATTATTTTGGATTGGTTGGGGCTAATCAGTGGGTTGGACTTTTCTTCCTCTGTTCTTTGCTTACATAATAAAGATGCCCTGGGCAGCCCAGAATGCCCTTGGGAAATTCTGGATTTTGCTTTAATCCGTATTTAAAGGGGTGGGGGGAACGGAGACAGGAATCTTGAAAGGGTTTGTGGTCTCTTAGCTGTGTAGCACCTGGTGATGAGAGGGAAATTCCCTTGAGACAGGCTGCTTCCCCCATAGGTGCCTGTGGCTGCCTTGGTCCATCCACCTCTTTTCTGCCTTGGACAAAACCCAAACAAAGCAAAAATGAAAATCCAAAATCAAAAGCCAAACGGAGCGGTGATGGGACCTGCTGTGTGTGTTCCTCGGGACGGCTGGGGCTTGCTCAGAGCATCAGCCCAAACTTGCCAGGGCAAATCGAGTCCCCAGCTGCGCCTTCTGGGACTTCATCCATCAAAGCATCATCTAAGTGGAACTTGGACTTCTAGGCCAGACATTGTTTTTTTTTTTTTCTTAAGAACTTACTTTTTCTATTAAAAAAAACATAAATAATACGTTGCTCAAGTCCTTTGCCTACTTAAGCCAATACTTTTTTTTTTCTCTAGCCAGATCTAGGGGCAATGGCAGTTTATAGCAGGATGCCAGTAAGGTTGGGGTTTCCTTTGATGGGGGAGCAGTTTCCCAGGCAGTGGGTGCAGTAAAGAGAAACGCAAGCCCGAAGGGGAGGTGTGCAGTTACACAGGCGGACAGGCCAAGGAGATGGTCTGGCTGCCAAGTGGATGGGAGCCCGGGTCTTCAGGTTTTCATGTGGAGAATTGGAACAGGCAGGAGCCAGGCTCTGGCCTGCTGGCGCCAGGAGCACCGAGATTTCTTTTCCTTTCAGGTTGGGCAGTCTGAGAGAAGAGGTGGGTGCCCGGGGGGGGGGGGATTCCCCTGCCAGCTAGCGAATACCAGCACCTGACTGCGTCTGTGTCCCGAGTGGGTGGGAGGGCATAGGCAGATGATCCAATGTCTCTCTTGTTCTTGGAGTAGTGAACAGTCTTAGCGTGAGTGGTGGCTGCAGAGCCCAGAGGCTCCTACAGGCGGGTACAGGTTGGAGGAGGGCTCTAAGCGTCCCCGGGCCAGCACTGCCTGCTTTCCCATGCTCGGGTTGTATTCCAGCAGTCCAAGCTTGGTGGCTGTAAGCACATGGTTGAATCATCTCTGGATTTCATTTCCGTATCTGTAAGAGGAGAGTGGTTGAGTATGTGTCTCATGCAGTCATTATGTGGATTGAATTGTTCCCAGATGAAAAGAGAAAGCCCTCTCTGCTCCTTCTGCGTGTAGGGCAAAGTCCTGTGGTCATGATGGGACGAGAGATCGGCACTGGGACTGTTGGGATCCTTGCTGATGCTGGGGATGGGGGGGGGGGGCAAACTTTTTATCTCCTCCTTGGAGTAGTCTCAGTGGGTAGCCCAGGTGGGCTTGGAATTCACCATGTAGTCGAGATTACCCTTGAATGCGGTCCTCCTACTCAAGGCTCCCGGGGTTACAGGCTTGGACCACTATGCCTGGCTAGACGTTCTTAACTGCACCACTGACGGTTCGCTGTCTATTCCTTATGCATCTCAATGCTGCTGTATTGCTAGGGTGGAAACTCACTGCAGGCTTGCTAACCATGCTGCTCCCCTGCAGACCTTCAGGTGCATTGTACGCAGTAGGTCTTCCATGATTTTTGTTTTTTGAGGGGACTATGGGTAGTTGAAAGAGGGGAAGCAAGCGAGTAGAGGTGATGTGGCGGCAGAGGTTTTACAACTAGCTCTCCAGGAAAACAATAATCTGCTTTTTTTTTTATGCCAGTTTTGCCAATTTTCATGGTGTAAATATTTCTGCCGTGACTGGTTTCAAGCAATGCTGTTGTGTTGTGCTCGGTGTTGGGCTGCAATACACACAGTAGTTCTAGGACAAGCCAGGTCCCGCTTAGTCCTGATGGGGTGAAGGCCTAAGAGGGAAGGAAGAGCCAGTCCATTGAGCAGTTGTGATGACAATGGCAACCACAGGGTTTATTGAGAACTTGGATTCTGCCCTGAGTCCTTCCTAGTTTTCCGCTGGCCAGAAGTGGATCCCCTGACCTTCGCTAGCTGCAAGGAAAGTTTGCAAACAGGGAGCAACGGTGCCATGACTTGTTAGACCCTCAGTGTGTCATCGTTCAGGATAGGACCCCCTGTGTCCCTGAACACAAGCAGATACCTGCTAGCCAAGGAAAGGGCTGTTGCTTGAGCAACCAAGAGTTTAAAAGACCCAGCTGTTCATAGGCTGTTTTTCAACCTCAAAATTGCCTTTCCTGTCAAGCTAACGAGTCCCACTGTTAACCAGAGTGATGAAACCTCTACCTGCCTTCTTCCGTTTCTGTGGCTTCCACTGTAGACAGGGTAAACAGACCTGGCCCCTGAGAATGGCCCGTTTTCTCGTGCAAACGGATCCCAGCTGCAGTGATGAAGGAGGCAGGAAGAAGGGACGATAAGCGTTTGGCAGAACAAGATTGCAGCAAGCATCCAGAAACACAAACACGGGCATTCCTTGTGCAAATCCAAGTGTGGCCTGGACTGTGCCAGCCCACCTGCCTCCTAGGTGCTTGTGGTCAGAGTGAGGGGCGGAGGATAAGAGGGTGGGGTTCCTCCTGTGTAACCTCTCCCTGAAGGTCATCCCCCCTTTGACCCTTAGAGCTGTTTGTCAGACCCAGTTTGAAGGCATTTTCACAGCTGTTCTGAAGTGATGCCAGAGAAGCACAGGCTGGAGGTGACCATCCTTGTGAAAGCCTCCACCTTTTCCTCCACGGCCCATGTCCCCACGTGGACTTGACAAAACATATAACTTTGTGTTATGTGTACGGGTTTTCAGTCTGATCTTTATGCAGATAGTTTGATCTTTATGCAGACTCCTAAGTGTTTGCCAGCTCTGTGGCTATTGCCACCCAGGTTGGAGGGAGATGGGGCGTGAGTTTTTCTTGGAGGACCGGGTTGTGCACTTCCTAGGTTCTGCAGGCTCCCGGGTCTCTGCTGTGGTGTCTCAGCTGTAGCCGTACATCAAAGAGCAAACATGGAAGATGCTGTCCAGAGATGCTGTTTGCAGAAGCAGGCAGCAGGGACAATCGGCCCTCAGGCCATTGTATGTTGCTCTTGGTGTCTAGCTGTTGTAGGTGGAATGAAATATTGATCATAACGTGTTTCGAATTTTAGCACATTGCTTTGCTGAAAGATACGTCTCTCTGAAGTCAGAATTGGGAGTTAGAGGGACAGCATACCCTTTCTCCCGTGATAGTGAGCTAGCCAAGGGGTAAAGGAGGCAGAAAAGGTTTTTGTGTATGTGTGTGTTGTGTGTACATGGCCGATGGCTTGTCCTTTGGTTTCTCTGTTACTGTAGCGGGCATCTTTTATGGTGGCATCTGGCTGGAGCTTAGCTGGCCCTGAGTCTTTACTAGGGCCTTACTTCCCCAATTCCTTCTTTCTAACAGTCTGAGAGGAAAAAGAAAGAAGAGGAGAGAAAGTGAATGTTCGTGGTCCCAGCGGAGACAAGCTCTAGCGTCTTTCTTCGGAGCTTTTAGGCTCTGGTCTTATTCAAAGGCTGCCTACTCCAGCTCCCTCCATATGTGGCCTGCTTTCCAAGGCTGTGGGCATGGCACTAGCTACCTACTGTAGCGCTGTAGTGTGGGTTGCTGTCCTGTAGCCTGTCCACCTAGACTGGCACGGCTCTATTACAAAAGGAGATTTCCCAGAGGAAGTGTGGGATCAAGATGTCTGGTCTTAGACCCCCTTGCAAGATCAAGGTCTCCAGCAACTGGTATTGTTATTCTAGATGGGGAGGGGAGTGCGTGGAGGCGGGCTGACCTTCACCGAGCATCCTGTGGCTGCCTGTGTTCAGAACCATGAAATGGGCATGCGGTGTGAGTCGTGAAGCTTCAGGAGCTAGAAGTGTTGCTCTTGTAGCTGGGATGCCCAGATTCGATCAATCTTACATCTTGCAAAAGCGACGAGCTTCTTCGCGCCTTCCTCCTCCTTGGCCCGTGCCCTGCCAGTGTGATGCAGCCAGGCTCGATGAAGAGGCAGGATTTACATATTCTGCTAATCTCGGCTGTCTTGATTCCTCGAAGTGATCCGGTGGTGGGGAGACCTCGCAAGTGAGAAGAGTATTTTTAACCATGCTCTGTAGGGTTGATAGCCACTTAGGGACTTGTAATGGAATCTGGAGGTTCATGGGAGGCTGCGGGGAAGCCATGAGGGATGGAACAACTCAGGCTGGGAGCTCTTGGGTGTTAACAGCTGAGGGGCCATTTGATGCTGAAGGAGACCCACCTTTTCCTTCGCCTTGTGATAGCTGCCAGTCAGCGGCTTTATGACTGACACCTTGCCTGTCTAGCACAGGAGGTCCCCCGGACGTCTGGTTGTTAAAAGGGGTTAGAATTGAAAACCTGCTGTGCAAAGCATTAGTTCTCTATTCATTCATTCATTCATTCATTCATTCATTCATTCATTCATTCATTTGACAAGCGTTTTGGCGTGGGGGCGAGAGTGTGTCTAACTTTCTTGTGGAATGCCTGCCTCGTTGGGCCGTCTGCTAAGCGGTGGATGCTGAGTAGGTGGATCTGGGGTTGGCTGAGCCTCAGCGTTTCTCAGTTGCTCCTCTAGGTGCTGCTGCTGCTCCCAGCGGCCACACTTGAGTCACGAGATCCGAGATGTCATACCACTTTGGCGTGACAAGATGAAAATAGGAGCGTGTTCTTGCCTTAGGCCTTGCTCCCCCATTTTCCAGCTGGCTTTTTGCTTAGCTTTCTTTGTTTCATTCATATCTCAGAACTGCCAATGCCCCAGAAAAACTTTTTCTTTCAAATTTAAAGTAGCTCCCCAATGGCCTGTTTTTTTTTTTTTGTTTGTTTGTTTTGTTTTGTTTTGTTTTTTGTTTTTGACTTTTCTCAGTGTTTGGCCACTTATCTATTTATTTTATTATCATTTTGTTGATGTTGCTATAACAAAATCCCTGAGACTGGGTAACTTATAAAGAAGTTTGTGCAGGTCATGGTTCTGGAGGCAGAATCCAAGAGCACGCGGTGCCAGCCGGCATGTGACGATGGCAAAGGCCTTCCTGCCTGGTAACTGAGGACATCATCACATGGTCGGATGGAGGAAGCCTGCCAGCTTCTGCATTCATTCCTGCCAGCTTTATGTGGTCCGCTAGAGGCCTCACTAGAGGCCAAAGGGATGGAGCCATTCAGTCCCCGGCTTTTATCTTCCAGGATTTTAAGCCGAATAAGTGACTTTTCTTGAGGTGGTCAGCTCCGGATATCCTGTTAAAGTAACAGTAAACAACGCAGTGCAGATGTCCAGTCTGTCCACTGTTCCCTACAGGACCAGAGAAAAAGGGAGCTTGAGGCAGCACTGGGCTTTGGGATGGGCTGAGGTGGGGTAACTAGACTAATAGAAAACCCAGATTCTGGCTGAGAAGATGGCTCCTCAGGCAGGTCACGGTGTCTGCTGTTACACCTGACATCCTGAATTTGATCCTTGGGACCCACATGGCAGAAGGAGGGAACCTACTTCCCAGAGCTGTCTTCCGATGTACAGGTGTGGGCCGAGGCATGTGCGTGTCCACACTGATGCATGCAAGCATATACACGCATACCTGTGATGAATGCATGCAGTAAAAAAAGGGGGGGAATCAGTAGATTGTGGGGTGGAATGGGAGCCACAAGAATGGAAGGGTGGAAAAAATAGAAGGAAAATCTGATTTCTGAGCTGTGTTTTTGACGTAATAGACGAAGACGGAGGACTCAGAGCAACAGCTGGTTTGAATCTTGGCCTAATTGCTCCTAGACAATGAGCTCTGGAAGGGGTTACTCAGCCACCCTGAGTCCCCTGCAGCTGTGCGGGAGAGCCTGGGTTCTATCTCAAGCTGTGACAGATAGCATTAAAACGCCTGTCTTCCCCAGAGCCAGCTCTCACTCCACTGAACAGCTTGTCCCTCAGGCAGATGGAGCTGGCAGGAGGCCTGTCCTTCGGAGCTACAGGTGGAGTGTTGGCAGTCCCACAGAGACAGCCTCTGGGAGTCTACTCCCCAGCTGCTGGCTGGGTAGGGGGTCCTGATGGGCAGGAAAGGGGGGTGGTGCCTACTGTGAGCTGAGGGCGGGGAATCCCGGGGATGGGGGTGGGATAAAACTCCGCCACAGTCAGAAATGAGAGCCCTTGACAGCACTCACGGGTGGCTCCACTCCCTGGGATCCCAATGCTGCTGAGGCTGGGGGATGGACACAGATGGGGTCTTGCAAGGGACAAGAAAGGCCTTCCTGAAAGAAGGGGCTCAAGACATGGTCTCAGGAAACCCGGGCTGGCTTCAGATTTGCCAGTAACTGAGAATGTCTTTGAACTTCCTTTAATCTTTTTAAAAATTTATGTGTGTGTGTGTGAGAGCACACATGCCCAAAGAGGCCAGAATAAGAAGATGTCAGGTTCCCTGGAGCTAGCGTTGCAGACAGTCGTGAGCCATCCAGTGTGGGTGCTGGGATCTGAACTTGGGTCCTCTGGAAGAGGAACAGGTGCTCTGAACCACTAAGCTATGCCTCCAGCCCCAGCCTTGAACTTCTGATCTCTCTGCTTTTACCTCACAAACGCTGGGGTTGTATCCACTGCTGCCACGACTAGGGCATTAACCCAAGACTTCCCTATGCTATCTGGGCAGGCAGTCTACCGACTGGGTCACATCCCCAGTCCATGGCCAGTGCCTGTTTCCCTCTGGTTTTCGTGAGCTAGTGTTACTGATAGCACCAGAGTGGTGCGAAACCCCATTCTACTGAGAAATGGAAACACTGAGAACTCAAGAGACCCTATTCCTGGTGACAACTTGGAAAGGGATGGAGCTGTGATTTGAAGCCAACTCTGTCTGCAAAGTTTTCCTTCCTTCTGCGCCCTGTGAGGGGGCAAATAAGAAGGGGCTTCTCTGTGACTCAGGGCAGGGGGAGGGGTGGGGGGAGGGGCAGGTGGGGTCTTCCCCTTCCCAGAGCCTCATAGAGAATGTCTTGCACAGTTCTGGAGGGTAGACTGTTAAAACCTGGCTCCTCCTTAGGCTCTGAGGAAGAACACCTCATTCCCAGCTCTTGCTGGATGCTGGCACTCAGTGGTATGTCTTGGCTTGTAGACGCCCTCCTAGTTCTGCCTCCTAGTTACAGCCCGATGTGATGCTGTATCTGATGTATGTACTAGGTCAGAGCCTAGCCATACTTGCCACAGTGAGCCAGGCCTCGTCATCCCCAAAGATCCTCTGATGGTGGAGGCAGGAAGGAAATTGATTCTCACTGTGTTCACACTGGGGAGGAGCTGAGCAGCCGTTCTCGTGGCTGGCAGGCTGCACCTGAGGGGTTAGCGATAGTCATGGCTTACACAGCAAGAGATGTGGGCTTGTGTCGCTGGCCACATTGGCCAGGTGGAAGCTCCTCGTGGCCATACATTGCTGCTGCCCAGGATCTTTTGGGTTTTTTTTTTATGTTTACCCAGGAGCCAGCTGTCTCTGGAATCCACGAGAACTGCAGGAGACAGTGACTTTGAAGCAAAGGGCAAGGCAGAAAGGATGGAGCTAATCAGGCCGTTGGCTCGGGGCAATGGCTGGAGGCTTCTGGGTGCGTCCTTGTGGTGTACAGCCAGAATGATGATGTTCCTGGAAACCTTGAAAGTCTCCCACCATGGATAGAGTGAAGCCGTAGAGTGTTTGCCTAGTACTCACGAGGGCCCGATTCCCCAGCACCGCAGAAACCAAGCATCGTAACACATGCCTAAGATTGCAGCCTTTGGGGTAGAACAGGAGGGTTAGGGGTTCAAGGTCATGCTAAACTCCATAGTGTTTAGGATTATGTAGTGCTAGTATAGTGTTATATACATAGGGTTAGGTTATGTAGCACACTGGGATAGTCATCCTGTCTCAAACAAGACAGTAACAAACTGAAGAAACAACAAAAAGACAAAGTTCTCCAGCATCTCTTATCTTGGCATCTCCAGCCTCGAAAGGGAAGGGTACCAGCTCCCGAGCTACAGACTACAACAGTAGCCGATACATCTGCGTGCAAAGTTGAGCAGGCCTCTGACCCAAAGTTTGCCATAGTAGTGGAACCAAATGCCAAGCTTTGGTCCTGAGGTAAGCTGCCCACCGGGCTGCTCGACCAAGGGAGAGCCAGTGCTCTTTAGAAAATGCAACCTTGTAGCCCTAGCAACATTGTATCCTCACATGACTGACGCCTCTGTGTCCCAATCCCCCTCTGCCCACAAAGATGCCAGTCATTAAATAAACGCTCTCCTCCCCCTTCTCAGAATAACTGTATTTTAGAGTCCATTTACAGTGAACAGTGCTTGTTATCGAATAAAGCTGCACACGTAGGTCCTGAGAAACACATGAAGACAGCGTCTCAGGGACACACCGTTCAAGCCACAAGAGTGGGAATGGCCATTCCCGGTTATATACCTGAAGGATTCTAAGTCGGTAATGCCCCAGAGATGTTTGAGCATCCCTGCTTATCGCTGTACTATGCCCAGCAGCTGAGAAATAGAATGAACCTAGATTTCCACCGAAAGGTGAACGGAAAAAAAAAAAAGAGAACGTAGCGCAGAGGCTCAGTGGATTTTATTCTGCGGCGAGGAGAAATGCAATTGGGAAAGTTGCAAGAAAATGGATGCAACTGGTGATCACTTGCACGAAGGAAAATGGGTCAGACCCAAAAAGATAAATAAGGCAGATTTTTTCCTCATTTATGTGGCGCCTAGATTTAAGTGAGCATGTGCGTATGTGCGCATGCGCGCACATGCACGTGGCTCAACTGGTAAAAGCACCCGCCGTATAAACAGGACATGACAGTCTGAGTTCCACCCCTGGGACCAGCACAGAGGCGGGAGGCAAACACTGTCCCTACCAAGTTGTCCTCAGAACACGCGGGCACACGGTAAAGAGAAGTAATAGGAATGGAAGGAGGAGGATGAGCCCTTGAGGCTGGGAGGACTTGTGAAGGAAGCAGAGGGGAGGCTGAGTGGGGGGACCAGAGGAGATCAGGAAGTGGGGGGAAGGGGAGTAGATGGTAGACGTGCTGAAGTAGTGGTGTGGAGGTCAGAAGTGCGTGGTGACGGCAGAATGTGGGTGATGGGCTGTGGGCAAGAGGGGCCGGAACCTTTGTGAGGGTTATGTGGAGGTTTAGAAGTGAGGTAAGCACGACCTGCCCTGGACCACTGCCAGCTGAGGTGACTTCAAAGGACTTCAGTGGTGGAGTGGGTGGAGCTTCTTCCGGAAGGAAGGGGGCATCTTTTGTGCAGGGCATAGAGAGTTCATAGAGTGAAGAAGCTGGTTCGCCCTTCCAACGAAGGAGCTGAGATCAGGGGGCAAGGGCCAGGAGAGGTGTAGGACACAGGTCACACGTCTGGGGACTCTGGGTTCTTCTTCCAGATCCTTCCTAGGGAGTTAAGTGGATCCATTTCTCTTGAAGCATTCTCCCACTCTAAGTCCAGTTTCTGGGATTCCAGCTCAGTGCAGACTGCCTCGAGGACTCATGGGAGAGGTTGGTCATACGTGCCAAAAGGAGGTCTCTCTTTCGACAGGGAGGGGATTTCAGAGCAGGGACAGCTGATGTGGAGGCCAGAGCTAACATGCAGTGTGACTCCATCCAGGCTACCATGGGGCCAGCTTTGATGGGCCTTGGTAGCCTTTTCTGGGGGTTGTAGCCACTGCTCTTGTAGATACCCATGCAAGCATTCCTTGCCAGTATTTCAATCTCTACCTTCACAGAGTGCCCCTGGGCCCCTGCACCTTCTCCATCGTCCATGGTAAACAGAGAGGGAGAGATGTACTCCAGCGGTGGCCATGCCAGGCGTGTGGACCCCTTGTAACTTCAGATCAACAAGACGTCTTAGGACCGAGCTTCTGAAGCACCTTCCTTGTCCCCTCTTCTGCTCTTGTCAGGATGGTTTGTTTTTCAAGGGAAAGGCGGAGGGGCCAAGGGTTCCCAGTTCTCTGAGAGAAGCCAGGCTGTCATTTCCTAAAGAGTGGGGGCCTTCATGGCTCACCCCTGGAGAGTGATGGAAGGAGCTCTGTTGTGTGGTTGTCCTTCGGGCTCTTCAGATGGAAACGCCTGACTCCTCTGGGATTCCAGATGATTCAAGGCTTCTCTGTGGGCGACTCTTCTTCAGATGAGTAGTTAGTTAGTCACGAACCCATCATAACATGCGGGATGTTCTCCATCCAGGCTTTTGGCTGGGACCAGATCTGGTGGCAGTTTCTGGGGGTAGGCCAGAGTCCCGAATCCTGTGTCCGCAGTGGGAGGGAGGAGTTGGCGGTTCTTCAGTATCAGGAGCAGGCGGGCTCGGGAAGTGGCCTGCTGGGCTTCTGTGATGCTGTGGACACCCTCTCTCTTAGTGCTCCCAACACCTGTGGTGCTCGGTCCCTCAACTGTGTACTCAAGGACGTTCGTGTGTGTGTGTGTGTGTGCGTGCATGTGTGTGCACACGTGTGTGTGTGTGTGTGTGTGATTCTATTTCTGGTTTGTTGGTGTTTTTTCTTTTGAATCTGTGTCCTCGGAACCTGGCACGGTAGTTGACACGCAGCAAGCACCTCACAAATGAGTAATTCTGCCGCTTGTTTCTTGGGCACTTGTGCCCTGTGACCAGGTCCACCTCAGGCTCTGAGGAGGTAACAGTATGATAATCGGACAAAACTCTGTTCCAGAGAACTTCCGTCTCCGAGGGGAAGTCAGCTTTGTAAGTTAGCACTTTCCCAGTGTGTAACCTGACTTTTGCTGGGGTAAGAGTACCATTGCCAGTGTCTGACGGCGGGAAGATTGCCTTAGGAGGGCTGGCAGAGGAAGCCCTCTCTGAAGAGGTCGTTTTGAAGCAGGGACTAAGTAGGTGAAGGGTAGGCCAGTGTGTAGCCTGTAAGCGGGAGTGTTCGGCACGTTGAGGGAAGGTCTCAGTGGGGTAAGTGGATGAGCGGTGGATCCTGTAGGGTCTCAGTGCTGTCTTACTTACCTTTCTACTACCAGGATAAAGCCCCCTGACCAACTGGGGCACCTTCTACAACAGTGTTGAATTGGGCTTGTAGTTCCAGAAGGTTAGAGTTCATGATGGCGGACCAAAGCAGAGCTAAAGGCTTCTGGTGGCAGGAGGTGGTAGGAGTAGCCCCCAGTCGCAGATGCCACTCAGCTTCCATCCTGGGATGTTCTTCGAGGTGGCCTCCGAGGCCTCTGTGTTTTCTGAGACTTTATAGATTGACGTGAAGTCGCCAAAGGTCCAGGAAGCCCCAGCAGCCCCCATCGTCAGGGCTAGAGGAGCCCTCAGAAGACGGGCACAGAAAGTGTAGTAGCTGCGGCATAGGCGGCATTCAGTTAGCCGTGATGCAGCCGTCAGTGCCTTATTCTCCTCGGTCTCTTGGGGTCTTTTCCTGGAGCAGGTGAGGCTGGTCCCTGGGCTGGGCACACCGTGAGGAGGCAGAAATGGAGGCGAGAACCCGAGGCTTCCTGCTCTTGGTGAACAGCTTCCTGTTCTCATCCCTCCCCTAAGTTCTGTCTCCAACACCTTAGCAGCCATTGCTGTCTCTTGTGTGAAATTCTCATTTTTTTTTTGAATTGCACAGAGGTGATTTGTCTAGAAAATGAAAGCTGCTCAGACTGGAAATAATTTTAGACTCTCACAGCCATTATTACTGTGACTCAACGGCTGTGTAGACATACTTGTTTTTTCATGCTGGGAAGCCATTCCTCATCCTGTCAGGTTTTGGGCTGAGGAGAAACTGCACCAAGGGCACCTGTGGGCCCGCAGCTTTCAGGAAGCTTTGGGTGTGGCATTCAGGAGATTTGTTCAACACCCACACAGCTACCCCCCCCCAACACAACCCTTTCCTCCATTTGTTGCAAAGGTAAGCCTTTGAACTTTGTAACTCATTGTTCCTGACTTTAAACCTTATAGGCCTCTGGAAGAGATCATAGGAAGAACTCACCTAAACTTGCCGAGTCCCTCAAAGAGCACACAATAACTAGAAACTGTTGGATTTGTTTAGAGGAGCAGAGAGGGCAGGCAGCTCTGGTACGATAATAAAATACCCTATTGGATAGGGACCATGAGTGACCAGAGTCTCTTCCTCCTTAATTGGTCTTCCAGAGAAGGTACCGTACACCGTCGACCCGAGAGAATGCCCCGTTCTGTTTGCTAACACATGGGGTTCTGGGACTGAGGGCGTCACAGGCCACCAGGCTGAGGAGCGTGCAGGTTGTCTGAATCTGGACTGTTATATCTGAGATGAGGCAACAGATTGGAAGAGCCCAGGTGAGGAATTTGGGGTCCTAATTCCATGGGACCTCTCAAAGCTTTCCAACCTGTATCTCCGGGAACCACCGGCACCAGCTCTTGTGGCCCTTGTCACTGTTGAGTGACTGGCTGTGGCAGTCAGGGGTTTGGGGACATAGGTGGGATCTGGAGGTACCGTTGGCCCCGCCGTGTCTGCTCCCTTTGGAGGGTTCCACACAGTACAGCTCCGTGTTCTGCAGCATCGTTCCTGCTGGGAGAAGCATGTATACCAAGGCCCTCGGTCATCTGAGCAGCCTTGCAGCACATCCTGCTAAATGACTAACTAAACAGACAGAAGCAGTTGACGGTCTTCGCTCTCAACACAGCTGTCTGCCATGGAGCAGACACATCCCCTGCATCCGCATGGTTGTCACCTCAAGTGAGAAAAGTATCGAGTGTGCACTCTGGAGCCGATTCGGCAGAACTGGATTAAGGCAGACGGCTACCCCGCCACATACAGCCAGGAGATTTAGTTTCCTCAGTGTCGGGCTTGGGTATGTGTCCCCCCCCCCCCCCCCGTGCATGTTTACTCCTTCCTCCATCACTGCCTTCCTGGCTGTTGTTGTTGTTGTTGTTGTGGTGGTGGTGGTGGTGGTGGTGGTGGTGGTGGTGGTGGTGGTGGTGGTGGTAAAGAAGGCTGACTCAGCCAGAGCATTTCACAGGCCACCCCCTCCCTCTGGTAGTGTGTGAGCGGCTGGGACTGTTACCATCTGCAAACCCTTCACACTCCAGGACATTCTCTTCTTACCTCGTGGTACTGAGCTTTTTGTCATCGCTATGGCCGCCACTGTGTTGTCATCAGGACGTAACTCAGTGGACTAGGGTGGAGGGGGGGGGTGGTAGTGAGATGGGGTGATCTCAGAAAAGAGAGCCCTTTCTTGCCATCCTCTGAAAAGACCGTGCCAGGCATTTTATGGTAGGCGTGCAGCAGTGAGGAAGAGGTGTTCATGCACTTGGAAGCTCACCATTTTGGCAGGAATTGACAAGAACATTGGTGGTGGTGATGATTGGAACTGGGTGGAGGATGTGCCAGTCATCCTCTGTGTACTTGAGACCCCCGAGTCCCACCCTCAACCCCAATAAGCAGTGTTTGTTGAGCACACAGAACATACAAGCAGCTGTGTGTGACATGGAGGATCCCCAGACGGCACATACAAGCCCTTCAGTCCCTGTGATCTTGGGGACTCTCGCTGAGTTCATCCACCAATGTCATCTCGTCAGTAGTGAGCCCACTGTTCTGTTCTCGAAGGACAAATGTTATTATGTTTAGTGAAACGTCTTCACTGCTGAGTGCCCTGTATCCAGTATCCACTACCACCTCCCTCCACTCTGTACGCTGCCCTGTTGTCTGGAGCAGTGTGGTTTCATCAGAGAGGGACGTGGTTTGCTGAGGATTGCACAGTAGGAAGTAGCAACTTGATACCGAAGCTGGCTTGATTCTGGAAGGTTTTGGCTCCTATCTTGGTTAGGGTTTCTGTTGCTATGAAGAGACACCATGACCATGTACTTCTTATAAAGGAAACATTTAATTGTGGCTGGCTTACAGCTTCAGTAGTTAAGTCCTTTATCATCATGGCAGGACATGGCAGTGAGAGAGTTCTACATCTTGATCTGCAGGCAACAGGAAGTAAACTGACACTGGATATAGCTTGAGCATATGAGACCATAAAGCCTGCCCCCACAGTGACACACTTCCTTTTTGGCCACATCTACTCCAATAAGGCCATCTCCTAATAGGATCATTCCCTTTGGGGGCTCTTTTCTTTCTTATCCCTGGACTGTGTCATTCCTCTCTCATCAGGACAGTGTGACAGCTCACACTCCAAATTACGGAGGAGCAGTGGGAAAGTGGACGAAAGTACAGCCTGGACGGCCAAAGGGCACCCAGAGTTTGTGTTCACTCTAGATGGGCATTGTGATTTACCCGTCAAGCACTTCCCAAGCGCCAACGCCGTTCCTTCAGCGAGCAGACTGGAGAAGTCCCCATTGCTCCCTATCACTGCCATGCAACCCACAAAAAGCAGTTTGTTGTGGCTCCTGCTTGAGGAGAGACAGTCTGCCATGGTGGTGGATGGGAATGAGGGAGTGTGTGGTGGACGTGGCTTCCATCTGCATGGAGGCCGGGGCAGAGACTGTTGAGCCTTCTGTGGCGCTCTTCCTCCTCAGGGCTCTGTCGCCTGGGGAGCCAGAAAACCCACTGTTAAAAAAATAATCCATTCTTGTCATCAGAAAGCCAGCAGGCCAGGATTTATAACCACAGGGTGAGTGACAAGTGGGCATCAGTGTGCTCTTCAATAACGCAAGTGTGAGAACAGTTGTTCACAGGCATCATACCCTGGGGGTGCGGGGAGCTCCCACACACTCCTGTGCCCAACAACAGCATGTATGAAGCCCTCTGTGTGTGCTCTCTCTGCCTTGGACCCCCTCTTCCATCAGCTTATTGACCCCTCGGGGTACTGTTTTGTTGAAATAGGAGTGGCGGCAGGGCTGCGCCCCGGCACCCGGCCGCCCGCATGGCTAGCTTATGCCCGAAATAATTACACGGAAACTGTATTCTTTCAAACACTGCCTGGCCCGGCTAGATCCAGATTCTTATTGGCTAGCTCATACATATTGTTCTAACCCATTTCTAATATTCTGTGTAGCCCATGAGCTGGCTTACCAGGGAGGATCTTAACCTGCGTCTGTCTGGAGTGGGAGAATCATGGCGACTCACTCACTCAGCTTCTTTTTCCCAGCATTCTCCTCTGTCTACTCCGCCTACCTAATTTTCTGTCCTATGAGGGCCGAGGCAGTTTCTTTATTATTACAAGACCCACCTCCATCACTGTTTTAACTCCTATTGAGAAGATGTCGGAGCCAAGGCCTACCGAGGTGACCCACAAATAGCTCAAGGTTCCAGACCTGAAACCCTGACACAGCAAACCTTGTGTCAAAGTGGTAAGGTGGTATTATTGACTCCAGTGGGGAGGGCAGAGTTACGGCGGAGGAAACAGCCAGGAGGAGCATAGGGCCTGGCATCTGTGTGGCTGTTGGGTTCTGACTGACACCCGCTAGCCAGAGAAGCCAGAGAGCACTTGTTTTGCTCCTGAACTGCCTGGAGTCAGTGTGAAGGCAGGTGAACGAGTGGGCGCCACTGTCGGTTATGTCTAAGCCTACACAGCGGTGCTCGTCCACTCTTCTTCCTAATCCAGTTCCCAGACCCAAGAGACATTTAAAAGGCAGGATTCCCAAGCCTGAGGGGAGGGTTTGGATTGGGGGGAGGGCTGTGAATCTGCGCTGAGCCACTTGGCCATCCTGAGAGGGTATCCATGTTGGGGAGCACTGGTCTGGACTCAGTGGAAGATCCAGAGGGATGAGTGCCTGTGGGTTCCTGCTAAGGTTCCACCTTTTATACTCAAACCAAAGATGGTGGATGTGACTAACAGCCCCAGACACTACAGGGACCCGGTGCCACCTTGTTGGCAAACTGTCAGTTTGGTTGGATGTATCCCGTACCACTTTTCACATTAAAAAAAAAAAAGTGTGACAAAATACACAGAACTTAAAGCTTCCATTTGGGCGGGAGAGGTGGCTCAGTGGGTAGTGGGCCAGATTAACGAATGTATGTCTGTGGTCCCGGCGTTCCCATGGCAAGATGGGAAGCTTGCTGGTCAGTTAGCCCCACGCACATAGCGTTAGCCTGACGCACACAACGCAAACAGCAGCACCACAAAGGCACCCTCCCTCACACAAAGCAGAACACCCGAGTTTGCCCTCTGACACCCACAAGTGCACTATGGCTCACACATGCCCCGTCCCCTCAGGTGGGCCCAATGCGCGCACACACACACACACACACACACACACTGAATGCTTACTAATAGCTTTCTATTGACAGTGGACAGAGTGGGGTCATTGGTGACAGGGTCTGAATTGGTTGTCTCGGTCCTGGGTGTGAGGTGAGACGCTTGCACACAGACCCAGGTGAATGCAGAACTCTAATCCACATCTAATTCTTCATCTCTACTTTTTTAGTGAAACAGGATGGTGAATCCATTGTCTGGTCAGTGCCCCAGGCAACTTCCCCTGCCTGCTTCCATCTCCCCAGGCAGAACAGAGGATGTGTGTCTGAGGCACGCTAGCCACCCCTGCTGTATACACACAGCATCCAGGGTACCTGGGCCGGAGTCTCAGATGCCGCGATGCAAGGCCAACCTGGCTGAGAAGCGCACAAATGGGCCTTGTGCGCGTGCGAAGAGTGACTTCTGTGTCTTAAGCCGTGGGTCAACAGAAGCTCTGTAGACACGCCTGCTACACATCTCACGCTATTGACTCCGCGTAGCTGTGGCCATGGGTCTGTGGTTTTCAGGTTCTGAGGGGAGCCACAAAAGCTGGCCTGTTCACCTTGGAGCATCCTGCCCGTGGAATGTTCTTGAGTGTTGCTGCCGTGAAGGGAGGGTGTGAGTTATGGGAATCCCGGCCTCAGCCGGACAGTGCTGCCTGGCCCTCTTCACCGCTGTGGAAGGACACTGAGACCCAGTGCGGGGGGGGGGGGGCAGAGAGTGAGGACAGAGTTGGAGGCTCTATTTGTCTTACCCCAGAGTTCAAGGGTGCCACTCTGTCGTGTACTGTCCTTTATCTTGGAGAGTGACCTGGATGTGAGCGGAGGAAAAGGATGGGGCTAAGGAGGTCGTGTCACCCAGTGTGCCCACCCCTATTCAAAAGGGAGCCCTTTCATTTCTAAGTGGAAACTTTTGAGTCTTGGACTCTTGCATGTCTGGTCGCCTCACCCACGTCCCCGGTGTGTTAAATCCCTGAACATTAGGTATTTCCTTCGGGGTTGTTTTGTGTCTGGTGCCACTCAAAGAAGATACTAAAAGTAGTCTGGGCTTCCTATGAGAGGTAAGGGCATTGGGGGACCCTGGGTACCTCCTGAGCAGTGCAATAAATACTCTTGGATTTTTCTCTTTGGAGAATAAGGGCCAAGCCCTAGAAGAGCATCAGGCTGGCCTGTGCTTTATGCCCAGGGAGGGCCAGCTTCCC
The DNA here is from genome assembly GCF_014885135.2 of Alexandromys fortis. NCBI lineage: Eukaryota > Metazoa > Chordata > Mammalia > Rodentia > Cricetidae > Alexandromys > Alexandromys fortis. Next base: position 9,365,995 of record NW_026067932.1, read on the forward strand.
CCACTCTCCTGCTCCTCCTTCCTTCCTGCATCCCCAGTAAACTGTGAATGCTTAGTCATGGATAGGGAATTAAGTCTAGGCTTGTTTCTAACCACCTTGCTTATATTAACTAATACTTCCCCTAAGAGGGGTCCACGGCCTTCATCTTGTCCTGGGGGCTGGGGTGTAACTCACAGTCCCAAGATGTCCCGGCACAGAAATGAAATCTTTTCCGGCCTCACACGTCACATCAGGTCACTGAGCTTCTGTTCATATTTTTCTCTAACTCAAGGAGGCACACATTGTGTGACCTCTTTGTGACCTTGGGTGCATCATCAAACCTCCCTGGCCTTGGGTTTCTCCTCCACATAGTGAGAGGCAGTGGACATGGGTGGAGCAGGCAGTCAGTGAGTCCTGAATTTGTTATTCTCAGCCCATGTCTGAAATGGGCTGTCTCTCTGTTCTGTCTCACAGGAAGGTTCAGGAGGATGAATGTGTCCCAGCATGGATGACTTGAGGTCCCCGTGTAGGGTGTGGCACTTGGCTGTGTCCTCAGAACCCCCAGTCCTGAATCTGCTGCTGACTTCCCCAGCCAGTCTGAACAGCAGAGATGCCAATTCATTTGAATGACTCCTAGCCTCTGGCAGTAAATGCTCCATGCTTAAGGATATCCAGCAGTGCCAAACTCACCTGCTGCTTTTGTTCCCTCTGGGTCAGTCACACACTTTCTACTGGCTTTGATCATCCTGGGGGTCCTGGAACTGTAATTGTAATTGAAGACCACAGATAGAAATTACAGAAAATCAGCCCAAGTAACCTGCCACTTTTATTGCAGATGTTGAAAGAAAAAGGCCCGATCTGTCAATAGATCAGGGAGTGTTTGCTTTCAAGCCCGTTCAGTTATTGCATTAGGAACAGAGGCCAGAAAGCCTTGGGGCCATGGCTCTACTCATAGATTTGAGGAATAGAAGATCTTTAATGGCTCTGTTAAGAAGGAAGACTCCAGGTGTAAGCCAGACTCTAAACGCAGGTGGAAAATCAGGATGTACTTCTAGATTCGATGGACGTTTCTGTGTTCCTTACAACCTTCCATTCTGGGAAGTTTTAAACCAAAACCATAAGCTAGTTTTGGGTGTGGGCTTCTCAAAAGGTGGGTTCGTAAATCACTTAGATTCCACGTTAAGCTACTTGTTTCAAACACCTGGGACTCTTGCCTATTAGCAGGTCGAGTTTTAGACCCTCCAGCCATGCAGGCATGTGCGTTGTGGGTGAATGAAGGGGCAATTGTGTGAACAGTCAACATTCTTGGAAAATGTGCAGCGGAGCCTTGCCTTCCGCTTGGGAGGGGGCTCCTGTCTTCCTGGGAGTTTGAGGAGCATGAGCTTGTACTTGTTACAGCTTGTTTCCAGAATGTAGCCGGGCCAGGAGGGTTTTTGCCCAGAGGTGGCTACCTACACCTCTGAGGCTTTCTACTTCAGCTAGAAAGTCCTCTTCACTGAATGGGCTTGAGCAAATGAGATTTTTTTAAAGGTTCTTCCATACTTGCAATGAAAATTAAGATGAGTTATTTTTAAATGAAAGCTATTTATTAAATTAGAAATGAAAGATAGTTATCCGGGTTCTTTCCTATCCTTCCTAGCTTTCTGTGAAACCCGGTGCTGTCCTGGTTTCCCCATCTGCACCCTTAAGAGACTGGGACCTTCCTCCCACCATCTTTCCTTGGTGGAGTCTCCTACACAGGGTACTTCTTTCACTCCACTCTCTTGTGGGTGTTGGGTCCCACTCCCGAGGGTGCGGCCCTCTTAGCGTCTGCTGGAGGATGGCTCACGCCTGGTCAGGTGCAGACCACCTGGCGGTCACTGCCATACTCTAGAGTATGGCTGTACCTCTCCAGTCCAGGCGGTGGACACCTAATGCCCAGGTAGAGTTCGTGGTCTGTCGGCCTTTGAGAGACAATTAAAATTAGGTGACATCATTAGGCTGGGGATCTCATCATGGTATTAGTGGCTTTATAGGTGGAGGGGGACCCCGAGCTAGCACTTCCGTGCTGGTGTTACCCTGCTACCCTCTACCGTGTTGAGGTGTGGCATGAGGACCTCACCAGAAGCCAGGTCCAGGTCCAGGTCCATGCCTGCGCCCTGCTCTTGGGCTGTCCTGGCTCTGCATCCAAGCTAAGTTAACTCTGTTCTTTAAGAATGGCCAAGGCATTGCAGAAATCAAAACAAAACAGACGAAGGCACAGAAGAGTAATATCTGTTGAGATATTACTGCAATTCATGCCTACACAGGACAGCTATTCTCACATAGTTCAATTAAAATATTAACCAATTCTTTTTGTTTTGTTTTTCAAGATGGGGTTTCCTCTGTGTAGCTTTGGGGCCTGTCCTGGAACTTACTCTGTAGACCAGGCTGTCCTCGAACTCACATAGATCTGCCTGCCTCTACTTCCTGAGTGCTGGGATTAAAGGTGTGCACCACCACCGCCATGGCTAAAATTTTAACAGATTTTTAAGACAGAGAAGTTTAAAAGTTGAGAAGGTTCCCCCCACACCGTGTGTGTGTGTGTGTATACGTGCATTTGTGTGCATGTGTGCGTGTGTATGTATTACTGTGGATGTGTGCACGTGTACATGTGTATGTTCATGTGCAGAAGCTAGAGGTGGACCCTGGACTGATATCAACCTGAGGAAAGCTCACTGATTTGACTGGACTGGTTACCAGCAGGCTCCAGGGGGTCCTACTGTCTGTGACTCTCCACCACCCAGACAGTAGGCATCAGCCGACTTAGGACCAGACCCTTTCTGACACACTGGCCGTTCCTACAGACACAGCCTCTGGGCTTCCCGTAGCTGTAGCAGATTACAAATATCTTATTGTTTGATGGCTTTTTAATTGGATTGCACAGATAGGCCCTGCCTAGCTGACTCGGAGGACTTTTAGTAGCTAAAATGTCCTTGTTACACAGAAAAGGGCCACCTCTTCAAGCCTACCACAGCAACAAGGAGCTTGGGCATGACTTTTAGATTTTCTGGAAAAAGATCTGACTCTCTTTTGCACTTTACTGGCATTAAGCTTTTACATTTATACTTAAGGGGAATAAAAGTCTTCAAATGTTAAACATTCCCCTTGGGGAACTCACGATAGCTGTCTAAGGTTATTTTTGTTTTGTTTCAATCAATCTCTCTCTCTCTCTCTCTCTCTCTCTCTCTCTCTCTCTCTCTCTCTCTCTCTCTCTCTCTCTC
>NW_026067932.1:9369246-9376746 GCF_014885135.2 Alexandromys fortis
CCCCCCCCCCCATGCTTACTCCCACCCTGCTGCCTGGCTGCAGAGAGACTGGGCACCCAGGTCCAGTGGCATCTTGGATTCACAGGGAGGGAGGCAGCTGGCAACATGGGTGTGTTTAATAGGATGCAGCTGCAGTGGCCTGTCCCTGCTGGCCACACTTCAAGGAGAAGGTTTGACACACAGCAGAGCTGTCCCTGGCCCCCCTCCATCCTTCTGTGGCTTTTCCCCATCACCCAGTTTTATGACCTTCGCCCCTCTACAGTCCCCAAGTGCAGCAACCAGGGCTATCTTCAAACATCCTGGGATCTTGAGATATACACCGTGTTCTCCTTTGCAGTCTCTTAGGGGCCAGAGGTGAGGATGACTCAGTGTTAGGTGCAAGCGAGACCCCGGTTTCCATCCCCCACCCTGCAGGGGATGTGGGGAGGAGGCAGACAGAGCTCTGGCTCAGAGGATCCCCATTTGGGGCTGCAGATCATGTTTAGGTTTTCTTTGGGGGGCTTCCAACCCTTTGTTTAGAACACGGCTTTCAGTTACATCCTTAGCACTGGATCTGGTGTGAGGTTGGAGTCATCATAACGAAGAGTGTCAAAGCCACTCCAACACTACTTTTATTTGTTTTGGCTGGCTTGCATGTATGTCTGTATCCGTGAACTCAAGTGTATGTATTGGTGAGCTCAAGTGTATGTTTGTGTCGGTGGGCTCACGTGTATGTCTGTATTGGTGAGATTCTCATCTCCTATTTGAATTCTGATTCTCCATTTCCATGGTTTTGCTTCAGGATTTTTTTAAAATTATGGTAGCATGTTCAACTCATTAGTAATATACCATTATTTGCTTAGATAGACTTAAGAGGACTTTAATTCATGACTTATCCCTCTAACTTAGAATGTTTCCAGTGTTGAACTAGTAGAAAGAAAATACAGTAATGAGCATGCATGCATGCTTATGTGTGTGTGTGTGTTTATGTTTAGACCAGAGTTCAGGAGTATTCCTCTAGAGCTGTCTTCTCTGTCTCTCTCATCCAGCTATCATCTATCAATCAATCAGCTTATGTATGTATGCATGCATGTATCTGTCATATCTATGTATCTACCATCCATCCATCCGTTAAGGCAGGGTCTGACCACGTATAGCCTTGTCTGACCTGGAACTCTTTATGTAAACTCTAAGGTCTCACAGAATTGGCCTGCCTCTTCCTCCCCAGTGGTGGGATTGAAGGCATGCACCACCATGCTCACCCACCTCCTTCTCTTAACTGGTCCAGGGTTTGCGCAAGCAAGTCTGGTTGGCCAGCTAGTCCTTAGGAATCTTCCTGTCTCTTCTTCTCCCTATACTGGGATTGCAGTGGATGCAGTGAGCCTGGCTCTTTAATGCAGGTTCTGAGGATCGAATTCAGATTCTCATTTTTGTACCACAAGTGTTTTTCCAATTGAGCTGTCTCCTGCAGCAAGCATCTTTACCCTCACAACACTTGATGTCATTTTCCCAGAGGAAAGCAGGTAAATTGAGGGATTTTAACACCTTCCTGGCTCCAGGGACATGGCGCATGTGGCCATGTTTTTCAAGCAGTGTTATACCAGACAGGTAAGTGATTCAAAAGGTAGTTCCCTGTCTTCTTATTTTGTCTTCCCAAACCACACCAGGAATCATGCTCAATTGTCTGTCGTGCAACACTTTGCTGGACCCGGGCCATGACTTACCTTTGCCTGGGATGCTTTATTTCGGGCTCACGGCCACCTTAGGACAGGAGGCACATAGCTTGTGAACTCCTGTGAACTCATGTATGTTAGTGTGCTAGGCTTTTGTGACAGATGACAAACTGGGTGGCTTAAAGCAACAGAAATATGTTCTCCCACGCACTGGAAAACTGACATGCAAAATCAAGGGGCAAGTTGGCCGTGTTCCCCTTGAAGGCTTCCCTTTTGCCCCACCCTGCACCCTGCACCCCAGCTTCTGGCAGCTCTTGGCAACCTTGGCATTCCTTGTCCTATCACTGCAACCTTCCGGTGTTTTTGGCCATCTTCTTATGGCCCCGTGTCTGTGTGTCCCCTTTTCTCCTCTCATTAGGACACCAGTTATGTGGCTTGAGCCCCACCCTCATGCAGTGTGACCTGCTCCCCATGTAACTATAATTGCCTTAGCAAACACTCTATCTTCAAATAAAGCTGTATCTTAAGGTTCTTGTGATACGAATTGGGGGTGAGGCACAATTCTGCCCACAGCGCCTTGTTTCCTGCCTTCTAGGATAGGTAGAGACAAAGGAGAGAGGAGAAGGCTGGGGGACTCGGGTCTTCTTAAGTGGGGGCTGTGTGGCAGGAGGGGCTGGTGTCATTAGCATGCAGATGCCGCTTGCCCCGTGTTCACTAACACACAGCTGCCCTGTGCAGGGATGAATACAGGGAGCAGGGGGTTTGGACCTCACAGCCTCCAGCTTCAGGAGTTTCAGCAAAGTTGACCCAAAGGGCTTCTTATCTCCAAGAGCTGCGTCACTTGTCTGTGAGCGTGGGGGGAACGCCAGAGGCAGACACCGAAGTGTCCAAGTGGGAGAGTCAAACTTGGAGCACCAGACACCAGGATGAAAGTATGCTGGCGCGTTATCTGCAGCCTGCAAAATATATTCATAAGCGTTCCAGGAAACTGCAGGGCGGCTGGGGAGGGGGTTCAATTCCCCAGCGCTCAAGGCTGGGGACGACTTCTGTATGGCAGATGCAAGACGTGTGTCACAGCGCTGTCTGTATAGTCTCCTCAGAAGGGACATAAAGCTCCCGGGTCAGCCGCCAGCTCTGGTCCTTTGAACCGCTTTTCCACAGAGACTTGTGTTTCTCAACTATGAGATTCCCCCGCTGTGGGTTTCACGAACACTCTCGGTTGGGATATGGGCTGCTGCCCTTTGCCCCAGTGAGTTGTGCTCCCTGTTTTATGGTCAGCCTAAGTAGCCAAGCCCTGTCACTTCCATTAACAAGAGGCTGGCCGTTGTGTACAGAGAAGGCTTCTAAGAAATTAAAGCCCCAAATTCCACAGCCTGCCTCCAAGACTCTCAATTAACTACTGGCTAACATCTAGAACGGCCTTTGATTAATATTTAGCCTTTAAGAAACTCTTTAACTTGTAATAATTTGACTTGTAATAATTGAAATTATGTTTAAACTTTAAAGTCCTTTTTGAATACTTCACTTCCCCGAAGAAGCTAACATCTAAATAACATAAACCTGATAGTTCAAATTTAGAAAGAATTTTAACTTTTACCAGGACGAAAATACTGTTCTGTTAAATCTTACACGTTATCTCGGAAATATTAATACTGCCAGTCTTCTCCTGAAAACATTCTTTTTGGAGGTAGTTTTATTGAGCTTTGAATTTATGAATAAATTTTGCTTCGTTCAAGTACAGCGTTCTATGGATCAGGCCACATTGACAGAGCTATGCACCCACCCACCCACACACACACACACACACTCCGTGATGCTAAAAAGAAACCCACGTCTCTACGGTCACTCCTGGTCCCCAGCCCTGGCCTCATGTAGACATAGATCCATTTTCTGTGGCTGGAGATTTGCTTCTTTTGTACACATATAATCTCTCATCTTTTGAAACCATCCTTGGTTTTAAGTATTTTAGGCCATTTTGGGTCATGGTCCCGCCAGCCTGATGTCCTTTTCTCAGGGCTGAACTTAGTTTGAGTAGTACTTCTGCAGTTGATGACAGAGCTTGAGTCACTGGCTGGCCAGGTCACACTTATTCCCACCCAGGACCGGTCCCACCTCTCTTTCAGGCTCCCACACTGTGATGCTCAGGAGAGACCTGACGGGTCCAGCCTGTTCTACATAGCCACTCCGAGGTGGCCATCTGCTTTTCCTGGTAGAACTCGAGAAACCATGATTCTAGCCTTAGCTTATGGACAGTGTCCCCTGGGTATCCGTTCCTCCATGCATGCCTGGGTACCCCTCCTTAATGTCTACTGTCTCCCACTTCTTCCCCTCCCCTCCGCTGTGCTCTCTGTGGGTGACAGGCGTACGCCACCAGCCAGGCCATTTTCTGAGCCGTGTGTCTCAGTCCGTTCCGCCTTCCGTATTAACCAACCGCAGGCCGTGTGACATCTGAACAACAGAAATGCATTTCCTGCAGGTTAGAGTACTGACAGGTTAGCGTCTGCTGGACATCTACTTCAGGTGTCATGGGTGTGTGTCTTCTGTGCCCTCCAGGGGTAAAATGTCACTTTGATTCAGACAGTAACCCTACTCTAAAGGCCCTGTCCCCATGACTGAATCACCTCCCGAATGCCCCCCCAACAACTTTCAATGTAGGAATCTGCGGGGTGGGGGGAAGGGGTACAAACATTCTTCCTATTGTGCTTTCCACCCTGACAGTTTGACTCCTTCACTCCCCCATTCTGAAGACTTTCTCATCCCTTCCTGTCTACCCCTGTGCTGGCATGGAAGTGACCTCACTGGGACTCCCTCCTTGTCCCCTCCCCCGCCCCTCCCTGATTTAAGGCTTTAACAAGTGGTTTTCCTTGGGCCAGACTTTGTGTGTTTTGAAGTAGACATGGCAAGTAGACACTTGCTCATATTACTGCCGAGGGACCAGAATCCCCAGGCCAGGGGGAGGTGATTGCAGAAGCGGCATTGTTTCTGATGAATCCATTCAGTGTCCTTTCTTATCTGCTGTGAGTGTTTGAATGAGTGAGTCTGTTCTTCCACGCTGGGTACTGGAGCCCCTGGGGAAGGCTTCCGGGTCAGTGAACTTCCCACTTCTTAGATAAATGCTGTTGTGTGTCTTTCCCGCGATGCAGGAACATTCACTGAATCCTGAGATTTATGTTCTCGACCTTCAGAAGCTGAAAGTTCTATTCAGGGTGGTCCTGGCTTTATGACCTTGAATACTAATGGGTACCGATATGGGAACTGACTGTAATAAAGACTTGGATTTTTCCCAGATCTGTGCACACTGAGGAGGGAAGGTGATCGGGTTCGTGTGTATTAGGCATTTGTGGAGTCCATTGGACATTCACTGCGCAGTACTGGGGGCATCTTTTCAGGTTAACTTTTCTTGATGTTTTTGCCTGTTTGTTTTAGGCCTCCCCTTAACATTCTTTCTCTCTCTCTCTCTCTCTCTCTCTCTCTCTCTCTCTCTCTCTCTCTGCCTGCCTGCCTGCCTGCCTGCCTGCCTGCCTGCCTGCCTGCCTATCTATCTATCTATCTATCTATCTATCTATCTATCTATCTATCTATCTATCTATCTGTATCTTCCAGCCTGGCTATGTTCTGTTAAGTCACTGGCCGAAAGCAGCTTCTTTATTCATTAACCAATAAAAGCAACACAGATACAGAAGGACTTCCCACACCATGGTTCTCCAGGGACGTTCCTATTGTTGGTGGCCTGAGTACGGATGGGGGTTTTGTGAGGATTTGTAGACTCAGTTTCCCGCTCACATTCATGGGCGCCTAGGACGCCTAGGACAGTAGGTTCCGTTTTGATATTTGCCTAGATTATGAGCTGGTTGTTCTTTCATTCCAATTAGTTATGCAAGTGTGTGTACATGTGCGTGTGTGTGAGCATATGTACCTGTGCATATCAGAGGGCAAATTGTGTGAGTCTGTTCTCTCCTCCCACTATGTGGGGTCGCAGGGATCGAGCTCAGATCTTCAGGCCAGACAGCATATGCCTCTATCCGCTGAACCCTTGCTGGACCTGTTGCTTGTTCTTCACCCAAAAAGTCTGAAATCTGAGCATCCAAACTGTGAAATGTTCAGAGCACTGTGATGCCCCCCGAAAGGTTTTGTGTTCCCCGCACACACAGGACCTTCTGCACGGGGGAGGCTTATTGTCACCCTTATAAATAGCACAAAGGCCCCTTTGGCTTTTGTGGCCTGGGGTTCCAAAGTCAGTTTACGTGGCGCCCCATGAAGTCACAGGTAAAGGACCTGAGCTGCAGGCCCCACACGTCCAGGCTTCTTAAAGACCTTGTTTTAGGAAAATAAACCAATTAAATAATACTGCCCCCTGTAAAAGAAGGCTTTTAATGGGTTCCACCGTGGAGTGTTCAGTGTGGCAGGTCCCGATGAGCTTGTCTGCTGCCATACGGGGACTTCAATCTTGTATGGCACGGGCACGGTTTCACACGTTTTATGGCCATGTTCTCCGGTCCAAGCGCCGGTACGCCATTGTGCAGACGGAGGACCTGCGTGCCCTCAACGGTTTGCCTCCTTTTTGGTGGAAATGAAAAATGAAGTCATAAATTAAAGAAAAACAGAAAGTAGAGTTTCTCCCTCACTTTCCTGGGGCAGCCGTGGAGGAACAACGAGCCAGTGTTTTTCTGGACAGCCTAATCAAATTCTAGCGGCTTTTATGTGTTGACTTTGCTCATAGATCCCTCCTCCCGTGAGAAGGCTGCGGGACTTGCAGGGTGTGTGCAGCTCTTGTATTGGAGCACCAGGCTCCAGGACAGGGATCACCAAACTCCAGCCTCAGGGTCAAACTCTGCCTACTGCCTATTTTTGTTAAGCCATTAAAACAAAACAACAGAAGAAACATATTTCCTAACACAGGAAGATTCGGTGAGCGTCCGATTCCTGTTCCTAAAGGGACCCCGCTAGCTGGCCGCCATGCAGGCCTTCCTCTTTGTCTGCCTATTGTTCTTTGATGACACATCGCTAAGTGCCACTTGCCCTTTCCAGAAAAAGCTTGCCAGCCTCCCCTGAGGAAGGCAGGGAAAGGGAGAGAGGACACGTGGCCTCTCCCACCAGGAATGGCTGCTCTCCCCTCAGGGTTTCCACAGGTTCAAAGGGAGAAGTCAAGCGAGGGAGTTGGTTCCCCTGGAAACCTTCCAGAAGTTACCTGTTGCTTGTGAAAATTAATCTTCACGTGTGTGTGTGCACGCGTGTGTACACATGAATGCACATGCAAAGCCAGAGGTTGCTGTCAGGCATCTCCTTCTTTGAACCGTATTTGAACCTGGAACTTAGCATTTCAGCTAGGTCAGTTGGCTGGTGAGCTCCAGAGTTCTCCCCTCTGTTTCTCCAGAGCTGGGGTGACCCCCTTTTGGACATATGACACTATACCTGTTTTTTAAATGTGGCTTCTGGGTATCAAAACTCAGTCCTGCATGCTTCCGTGGCAATGGCTTCACAATGAACCATCTCCCAAGCCCCAGCCTCTTCGCTTTCTGACCTCCTCGGGTTGGCACCTGCACGGCCCCCTCATCAGCCCTCTTAGTCTCTTGACTATATCCTGATTGGAGGGTGGCCAGCTCCCTCTCAGCCCACATGCTACTTCAGGAGGAGAGGTATTCCCGTCTTTATACCAGGAGCCGAGCCACGTTGATCATAGGCCATGTGAAAATCTAGTGGATTCTCCAGAACAGCTTCAGAAACTTGGAGCTTGCCCATTCGCCAAGCACTTTTTAAACAGTGTAACTCTATGTAACTCAACCTTCACAACCAGCCCAGAGAAACCTCTCTTTCAGCCCTCTTCCTTACCCAGGTGAGGGGCAGACAG
>NW_026067932.1:9381746-9432365 GCF_014885135.2 Alexandromys fortis
TCTCATTGGATCTGCATGTGAGCTCTGGCCTAGATGGTCCTGCTCCTTTCATGGCTAGGGAACTGGAGCTCCTAGCTGTGTATGGAAGGAACTCCACCAGTCTGGGTACATGGGACACACTATCACTAGTGACTTATACTAGTTACTGTCGCCATTGACACACCCTCAGCGGGAGCCACCCTTCCCCAAACAGCTGCACAACCAGCGAGGTTTTCACTGGGTCAAGACCCAAATAAGCCCTGGGACAGTTGGCTCTAATCTGACTTCTGTATCCAGGGTTTTATTTTTAGTACATTGAAAAACCCCAAACCATCCGAAGGACAATTGGTTAAGGAAAAAAAAAAAAAAAAAAAGAACAACACCAACTTTGCAGTTGATATTCTTAGCAAAATAGCACTGTAGCGTCTTATAATTTTCCTGGTTTGCTGCTCTCTCCCTGGCCCCAAAATAAAACATAATTGCCGATCGGATCAGCTGGCACCGAGTCACCCAAAATTCAGGAGTTGCCAACCACATGCTCGTGGGCTGAGCCATCTGCGGGCCGCCCCAGCTCAGTGCAGACCCGCAGGGCAGAGCACTGCTCTCAGCTGGGCGAGAGGCTGTAATTGCCAGTGAGGGCGAGACAGCTTGTCCTCCTGCCTCCCCACCTCCTGGCCTCTCGTGGGTTCGCGGAACTCCTTGCAACATCGTTCACCCGGCTCAGCCCTGCCCGGCTGCCACTTTCTTTAGTGTGTGTGCCTGCCCTGTCATTAGAGTGTTTCAGGGGGCAGGATGCGTGGCTCAGCGCTGACCATAAGTGTAGAAGCAGCCCAGCTAAGCCTGCGCAGGGCGTGGCAGATCGCGTGGGTGGCAGGCTTCCGAGGGTTCCTGGATCCTGGTGTTTGGGGATCCGGTAGTGTTCTAGGGGACCTGTTGTAGAGAAAAGAGGGTCATGTGTTGCTGAGTGTGGCTGAAATCCTGAGGTCTGAGGTCCCATTACCTCTGTTACGGGATGGCCTCTTGGTGTGCTACAGTGAGCTTTCTCCTCCTCCAGGGGAACACAGGACTAAGGGCGGAGTGAAGGGAGGAAGGAGTCAGTGTTCACGGAACATGTCATACACATCTGTGACCACTCTAGACATTTTCCAAGCGTGGATCTCGCCGTCGTCCTGGTGGGGACGGAACCCAGGGCTCTGCCTGTCTTGAACTGCCATTTTTCCTACCATGGAGCCACAGCCTACCGTCACCAACCCTCTCCGGTTAAGATCTCTGATAACCCTGTTCTTTCAGAGGGAGGGGTGGAAGTCTTCCTCGCTTCCACCTGGGTGGCATCTTCGGCCATGCTCAGCACATTTTGCTGGGTTCCACAGAAGAATAAACAGAGAGAGAAAGGGCCCCAGAAGAGAGATAGCTGGAAAATCTCACGGCAGAGAACTCTCACAGAGGATGAGGGGAAATGGTGTGGATGAGCACCCTTCTCCCAAGTCCTGTGCACAGTGGGGATGCTACAGAGGAGGTCACCCTTGAGTCAGACCTTTGAAGACACATCAGATGTCAGAAGCTTACAGCTTTGCAGACAACAAGGACAAACAGCAGGGTGGGGGGGGTCACGGTCATTCACATTTAGAGGAAGGGAGTGGCCTGCAGTCAGGATGCTGCTGGGGCCTGGTTGGAAGGGACAGGAGAAGCCTTCAGTCCCAGGAAGATTAAATGGTAGTTAAGGTGGGTGGACAGCAGGGTCCCTGGGAAATACTCAAGTCACAAAGCAGCTGTACCTCTGACTCAGCGCTTCTCTAAAACAGGAGGCTCCCCAACTTTTGGGCTCATCACCACTGCCTCTAAAGTGACGGTGTTGTGATTCACTGGTGGCTCCCAGCTTCAGCTGCCCCTGAGATACAGAGCCTATGCCATTCCCTTAGTGGCTGATTTGATCTGGTCTGGAATTTTGCCAGCGTGTCAATGTGTTCCAGAGCATCTGGGGGTTTTATTATTGGCTTCAGAGTTCAGAAGCACAGGGCTGAAGGGCCCTCCAGTCTTCATTTGCAGACACCTTTGAGTCAAACCCAAGCCATTTTTGTGTTCCTGCTTTCGTGATCAAAAGAGACTTCAGACTTCTGATATGAAGGCAATGTTTTCCAAAGGGTAGGAGGGTTCTTGCTCCCTGTAGCTCCCAAAAAGGGGTGCCCCAGATAAGAGATTGGGACAAGATCCCTCTGAAAGGGATCCCTGAGCTCTCCTGTGAGAAGAAGGGAAGAACGTATAATAAGGCCGGCCACCAATCAGATGAGGTTCCCGGGGATCAGTTACACCTTCCAAATAATCAACAAGGAGGAAGGCTGTCTGCTTTTGTGGTTGCTGTCTGGGAAGAATGTTGGGGGTATTACCTGCCGGGAAAAGCCAGAAAGGGCAGCTCTTGTTCAGCCCTGGCTCCGCTGCATCCCTTCATTACCAACCACCTGGTCAATGGTGTGCCTGTCTCATTAGCTTCCTTTGGCCCAACAGCTGTCCACCAGCCAGAGAGGGATGGATGTAGTCGTAGTCTGGTTTCTTACGCAGAGCTGTTACCGATAGTTGGCAGAATGGCAGCTGGCCGGCCAAGACGAAATAGTACATGAATCCGCCCTGCCTATACCGTCCTCCTGAGTGCCGCATTCACTATTCATGATGAGTGACATTAGGCCAGCGAGGATCGTCGCAAAGCCAGGCACAGTTGGGCTGCCGTTTTGGGCCGTGGTTAGCAGCTCCATTGTACTCAAGCAGAAAGCTACCCTGGTCAGATTTCCAATCAGGCTAGGACAGGTGGAGACCTGGAGTGAGGTGCAATTCAGGTCACAGGAGAGGAGTGGATATTTGAAGTGAGGGCGCCTAACCCAGTCATGTGACCTGGGGCCATTTCGCTCGAAGAGAATCAGAGGAGAATCGAAGGCATCACCTACCCAAGGCTGAGCAGAGAAATGGCTCATTCAGGAAAGGGCTTGCTTCACACACAGGGGGTCTGTTCCACCCCAGCACTCACACAGAAGGCGGGGCCTCTCAGTGCACACCTGTGATCCCAGAACTCAGGGTGCACAGACAGGGATCTCTGGGGCTTGCTGGCTCTGAGGGCACTGTGAAGGTCAAACTTTGTTGGTCAGGGATTGCCAGTCGTCAGGACCAAGTTAGGAGTCAGTTAAACTAAGAGAACACAGTTCGTTTTGGTTTATGTCAGATCTCAGGCTCTGTGTGAGCTCCACCCCCATTTGTAAGCCCACGGGTGCTATCTCCATGTACGGTACAAACATGTCCACTGCACACGGGCCCTAGACAGCAAGCAGACACAGTGGCTCCCGTGGTTGTGTCTGCTCCGAGCCCCTTCATAACTCCGTGACCGCCTTAGGAATGGGGGTGTTTGTTAAGTAAGCCCCTGTTCGGGGTGGCCGTGAGCCTTTGCGTTCATGGCTAACTCCGCTGCTTCTGTAGGCTCGATACGTGGAAATGTGGAGAGGGATTGTGGGAACTAATGGGGTTCCTCCAGGGGAGTCTGTGTGAACAGATTCTGATGCATTTCAGTGGGAGAAGAAGCGTCGGGGTGGCAGAAGTGACCTCAGCAATCGCCGAACGGTAACACAGCTGGACAAGCCGCCATTTACCGAAAGTTATTTCCTGAATTACCCTCAATTAGGGGTGGCCTCTTCATAATTTGATCTTTCTGTAAATTACACAGCTCAAGCTGCTTTGCGGCCAATTGGAATTTGACCTTGTCCGGCGACGAGAGCATGCCAGAGCCTGGATTGCTGTCAATTCTTTGGACACTGCTGTGGGGAGGAGGGGAGGAGTCTTGTCCATCCTCCCCTCCATATACATACTGGTCACTGTAGATCTCAGGCAAAGGGCTAAACGTTTTCAGCACTGGAGACCTTGCCTATAAAACAGGAATACAAAATACAAAGGTTTTGGCTTTTTCAGAATTTCATTTGAAAATATATAGCAGTCTAGGCATGCAACAGACAAGCCCGGCTGAGTTGTTGCTGCTGATTGTTGTTTTATTGTTGTTGTTAATGCAGAGGCGCCCTCCTCTGGGGAGCACTCCTCTGGGGAGCACTCCTCTGGGGAGCACTCCCCGCTTCTCTTCCTCTGGGAATTTTCTGGTAGCCACTGACAGGTAAAACATGAACAGGTGAAATAAATTTTGATAAGGTATTTTATCCAACCTAATGCATTCAAAATATGATCATTTCTATGTGTCATTTTTTTTCTTTAAACCACTAAGGTATCCTATGTTATCATTTTCATATACTGTCTGGAGTACAGGATTGTGTTTGACCCTAAAAGCATGTCTGTCTTTATTTGGCCTCTGGCTACCATATTGGATGGTATGGCCATTAAAATGGCCCTCACTATCAGTGCTTAACTACAGGTGTGTCCTTGGTTCATTCCTGCTGGCTTCTTTAGGTGAGAAGCCCTTTAGCGGGTAGGGGCCGTGTCTCGTGAGTCTGGGGTACCCGGCAGGTTTTCTAGGCAGCCACAGGCAGGGACTGGCCAGGTGTATATTGTATTAGTTTCCTTTCTCATTTATTCTGATGATTTAAGACACTGCCTATCACAGCAGGGAAGGCCTGGCAAGTGGAGTGGCCACTGGCTTATCGTACCAGGGTGTCAGACAGAAAATACCCTCAAGACCCACCGTCCAGCAAACAAGTCTCTTCCAGCTAGGTCCCACCTCCTAAAACTTCCAAAGACCCCACTCACAATGGTACTCACAGGGGACCAAGTGCTTCAACACGGGGGTCTGTTGGGTACACTTCACAGTCAAAACCCACCATGAGGTGCGGAGGATGTGAACTCAGCCATTTTCTCCTGGACCCTGCGAGCTCAGTGCTGGGCCGACTTCACTCCCCAGAGCCAGAAACAGCCAGACTTCACCACGGACGGGTTCCTAGGTATCTTAGTTACGGTTACTGTTGCTGTGATTAGACTCCATAACCAATGAAACTTGGGGGAGGAAACGGTGTATTCAACTTACACTTCCACACCACAGTTTGTCATCAACGGAAGTCAGGACAGGAACTCAAACAAGACAAGAACCTGGAAGCTGAAGCGAGGCCATGGAGGGGAGCTGCTTACTGGCTTGCTCCTCCTGGCTTGCTCAGCCTGCGTTCTTACAGAACCCAGGAACACCAGCCCAGGAATGGCACCACTTACATTGGGCTGGGCCCTCCCCCAATCAGTCACTAATTAAGAAAATGCCCTAAAGGCTTGCCTGCTGCCAGAACTTAGAGAAGCATTTTCTCAGCTGAGGCACCCTCCTCTCTGATGACTCTAGCTTGTGTCAAGTTGGCATAACACAAGCCAGCACAGGGAAGTTCAGGGAAGAAGAGTTCCTTCTTTGCTCCAGGCCGGTGCCTCTGCATCCCACCCCCCTCACAGGCTTCCTAAGAACCTAAGTGCAGGTACCCGGAGTATGTCAGCCCTCCCTCTCCCAATCCGGCCACCCACCTCATCCTACAGTGTGTCAGCTGTCCAACAGCACAGGGTAAATGAAGGAGCCCTAAGTCGTGAGTTCAGAGTCTATGCCTTCCACGAACTGGCAGGGCCACCGTCGGGAAGAAATCCAATATCTTGGAGGTTCGATTCCCCCATCTGGAAAGTGGGAGCGGCGTACTTAACCTCACTAACTACAACACAGCAGTTAAAACTTGGGGTCCTTAGAGTCAGAATCCTCAGGGTCAAATCCCTACTCACTGGTAAGAGAATTTGGAGTATTCTTCTATTCTCTCTGTGCCCCAGTTTCTTAATCTGTAAAGTGGGGATACTGTCAGTTTCTAGGTCTTTGGGTTCCAAAATGAAATGTGCTGACTTATTTGAAGTGTCCAGACAACGACATGACACCCACGTATTGCAACCAGTGGGTTGTTTTTTTTTTTTTTTAACCTTACTATTTCCAGTCTTAAGTCTTTCTCATGGGGTTCTTAGAATACCTCTGGTCCCAGTGGGTGGGTTCAGGGAAATGGGAGCAGGGCATCCTGTGCCTGTAACTATAGTCCCCTTCCCGGCCTGGCCACCTCTCCCACAGACTCACACAGGCACTTAGAGCCAAGCAGAACACTCCCAAGCCAAGACTGCATGTGCTGAGGCTGGAGACCATGTCTGACTCAGGAAGCTGGCACTTCTGTGGCTTTGGAACTTCATTTTTATTTCTTAAAAAAAAAAAAAAAAAAGAATAAAGATGCTAGGCATCTGTTTTTAGATGTTCCTTTTTGAGCATTCCCTGCCCAGACATAGTAACCATGTGTAAATTTCCCCTCTATTCATGCTCCTTGCCCGTGGATTTCCGTAGAGACAGTTTGGCAGCCATCTTTCATCTGCTTGCCGGAGCTCCACCAAGTACTCGTGTTCAAAGAGGAGTGCGGCTGTTTCCGGCTTCTGATTACCAGAGGCCTAAGCCAGTGAGAGCAAGCACAAGCAGGCTTTTGGCAGGGCAGGCCTCGAGCTGCCCATTCAGAGAGGATCGGTGGTGATGGTGGCGGTGGCGCAAATCAGCCCTGGCCTTGCTGGGTTTCTGTTGGTGGAAGTGCTGGCTCCAGAGCCGGGCACTGATGCCAGCTGGGGGAACGGAGGACAAGGTTAACCCACCTTGAAAACGCACAGAGCCTTGGGTTTAGTTCCCAGTGCTGCGTCCACCATAGCATAGTGGTGCAGACCTGGACAAATACCAGCACTTGAAAGGTGAAAGCAAAGAACCAGGAATTCAAAGTTACCGAATTTAAGGCCAGCCTAGGCTAGATGAGACCCTATGTCAAAATCAGTAAGTGGGGCTGAAGAGATGGCTCAGTGGTAGAAGGGCGCTGGCTGCTCTTCCAGAGGACCCTGGTTTAATTCCCAGCATCCACATGGCAATTCAAAGCCATCCGTAACTCCAGTCCTGAAGACACCCTCACACAGATTCAGGCAAAACACCAATGTACATAAAAAATAAATTAATTAAAAACAAACAGGGTTGGAGATGGCTTGGTCAGTGTCTCCTGCTCAAGCCTGGGGCAACTGAGTTCACATCCCCAGCGCACATATTTAAGAAAAAATTAAAAAACTGGTATTTGGGGTGGTGTCCTGCACCGTAACGCCAACTCTGGGGAGGCAGGCCCAGGAGGGTCCCTGGAACTCACTGGCCAGCAGTCTTACAGAATCCATGAGCTTCAGGTTCAGTGAGTGTACTGTTTCAAAGTGAATAAGTAAATCAAAAAATAGTAAGGTAGAGAATACCTGGAGAAGGTTCCCGATAGCAACCACCGGCCTCCACATGCACACGCAAATATGCTCGCACACACCCCAACACACGTGTGCTCACGCACACCCCAACACAAATGACATAAATCAAGCAGAAAGTCCGTTTGTTCCCCAGGACGAAGAATTGGAAAAACACAGGCCGACGGTATTTTTGCCAATGGAGCATTCTGGTTTCTCTTTTTCAACCAGAAAGACTGGCAAGAAGGAACTGTACAGCCACTGAGTAGGGGCAGACATGAACTGGAGAAAACCCGTCTTACAACTATGCGAGCCCAGCCGTGTACCCAGCCGGCGGGTCAGCACTTGTGTGACTGACATTCCCAAGGACCTATATTCCAGGACCGATGGGCTTGCTTGCCAGTCACATGCTGATTTGTAGGGAGGTTGCATGCCGGAATGGTGGTTTGAAAATGAGGAGGCTTGAAGTCTGTCTCAGGGCTCGTCCTTCAAAGGCATAGACTAGCATGCCATTCCACCGTACCCCCTACGTCCTCCGTCTCCTGCTCACCACGATTGGGATTCACATCCCCCACATGGTACATCTCGGTTCAGAAAGCCAGTTGCATTTCTGTGAGTTTTCTTTCATGTGACAGGATAGATGAGCTTGTCTCTGGGAAGCAGGGCTCCTTTAAAGGAGCTGGGGCGTTCACATGCAGCTGACATCCAATTATTCCTGGTCATGGGGGAAGCAGACTGAACGAGAAGCTGAGATCTCAGATAGGCTCCTGGCCGGCTCCTCGGTGAGTGGCTCTCCTTCCCGCATACCCTCAGCACGCCAAGGCACAGGCTGGCGCATTGCTGTCCTCGGAGCGCTGTGCAGTCAGCGAGCTGCCCACCGTTTTCTTAATGAGGACCAGCCCGAGAAACAGAAAGCCTTTGTTTATCTACTGCCTTGCGGATTCATTCATTCATTTTACTGCCGGTAATAAAGTGTCATTTTTTTTTCCTTGAGCAAGAAAATAGTTGTTTGAGTTCTGAGGAAGCAGCATATTCCAATGCGATTTTCATTTTGCTAATAATAAGAGATAGGGGCTGTTAATTGGTAGACTGCTGGCCTAGTGCGCACCAAGCTTTGAGTTTGCACCTAGTATGCACCCGACACTACATGTAAAATGGGGCACATTGTGGCGCAAACCTGTAAGCCCAGCACTTGGGAGGTGGCGACTGCAGAATGAGTTCAGGGTCATCCTTGGCTACATAGTTTGTTTGAGGTAGCCTGGGCTACTTGAGATCCTACTTCAGAGTAAATAAACCAAGCACACACACGTACGCACACGCATACACGCATATACACACACGCACATTACAGAAATTCAAGCTTGGGTTTTCTTGGAGCCAGAGCAGGCACTAGATGAGTGGAGGAATTATCCGTGAGATCTCTCTCCAGGATCTGATGATGTAACTCAATAAGAGGAAGGCAGGATTAGCATCGTGGAACAATAAGGCCTTGCCAGAAGCAGCACTGGCAAATCGCGGCCATTTGTCATCCAATTAACATGCAGGCATGGTCTCCTGTACCTCAGGAAACCCTGGCTCTTCAGGGACCGCCTTCCGGGACCCCCTTCCATTTTAACATCCTTGTCCAGATCCAGCACAAACTTTGGAAAGCCCTGTCACACCTGACCTCACGGTTTCCACCTGTGTGAGACCACGGCATCAGGGCTCCGGCAAAGGATCTTGGGAACAGTAAATGCCGTGGTGGCCTTCAGGAATGCTGGGCTGCTAAAGCCATTTGAGGGGATGGGAGGCAAGCAGTGCCCCTCTGTGGTGCTGCGTTGACCTCGACTCTGGCCATTAGAACCTGTAGTTGCTGACTTCCTATGCTGTGGTGGACAGGATGCTCCCCCAAATCACGGGAGTCTGCTGCCTTATGTGACAGGGGACCGTGCAGCCACAGTGAAGAGTTTTAAGGTCAGATTGTCTGGACTCTCTCAGGAGAGTCACTGTGTATCATAAGCCATCAGACAGAGGCAAGGCTGCTGCAGAGAGACAGACAGACGGACTGACTGACTAGGCTGGGATTGCAACTCATTAGGTACAGATGAGTTAAAGCCTCAATTTGATCCCTAGCATCAAGGAAATGGACGTGGTAGTGCAATGCCTATAATCCCAGCGCTCCAAGAAAGGAGCAGGAGTTCAAGGTCATCCTCTGCTACAAACAGAGTATGAGGCCAGCCAGTGCTATCTGAGATCCTGCCTCAAAATTAAGTAAGAAAGTAAATAAATGCAGGAAAAGGTAGAGTGGATTTTTCCTGAGTGCCTAACAGAGGAGCCTATATTGTCTGTGCCTTAACTTTAGGACTTTGGCCACCAGAACCCCACAAGAGTCAATCATAGTGTCTTAAACTACTGAGTTTGGAGTGACCAACTGCAGCAGCAGTAGAACCCTAATATGCCCACATACTTTTGTAGTAGGAACTAAAGGACACTTCCCTGCATGTAAGGTCCAAAGGAAGCCTGGGGGGTTGCAGGCCTGTGATCTCAGATGAGCAGAGTCTCCCACCCCACTGAGTCTAGAAAATGGGACTGCAGATGCCTTAGGGTGTGTGAATGGGTTTATGTCCCAAAGCTCCCTCCAAAGAGGAGAACTTCTGGGTGGAAACAAGTCAAAGGCTTTCTGTCCTGCTGACCACAGAGGGAATCCTCCTGTCTCCATCAGAGAGGGCTGTGAGGTTCTGGGAAAAGGCATAGCAAAGCCAAGGGTAGGCCTTGCCCCACAGGTGACCCGCCCACTGGCTCCTCACCACTTAAGCATCTCCAGGGAACAGCCAGGAGGAGACAGATGGAGCATCTGTGGTGTCTGCCAGAACAGACCTGAGATTCCAGTTTACTTGCTCCTCTGTAGATAGGTCCTGCAAATGGGGGTACCACCACTGTAAGCACGGGGTGGGGGCGGGGGACAGAGACAGACAGAGGGGGGAGGGGAGAAAGAAAGAGAGGGAGAGAGGAAGGGAGACAGAGATAGACAGACAGACAGAGAGAGGCAGCGATGGAGAGGGAGAGGGGGGAAAGGAGACAGAGAGAGAGAAAAAAATGAACCCTGTGACAATCCCCAGTAAGATTTGTTAAGCCTTGTTTTATCACAGTGTTGTAGCATCCTGGGGTCACAGAGTATTGGCAAGGCCAGCCCCACTGGAATGCAGTTCCATGAGGGCGGCAGGTGCATGCCATGGTTCGGTTATGTGCATCCCCGTGTATCATGGTTAGAAGTGTGGTCTACAGTGATGGGAGGTGGCATCTCTAAGAGAAAGCTGGATAGAAGGCTTCTGGGACTCTAAAACTGACAGTGCTCTCTCCCAAAGTTGTAAGCCGTGGGTAGCTGCAGGCAAACTGTAGAGTGCCGTGCCCGATCTGGTTAGTTTAGTGGCATTTTTCTGTCTATTCTAGACCGCCGGGGTTGAAAAGTGAAGTCAGGGAGGGTTGCTTAATTTTGGTCCTGCTCATCTTCTGGGATGGAGAGATTGGCCTCTGTCCTCTTCCCTCTGCTGCTGCCGTGAGATGCGGCTCAGTCCATGGCGTCTCACTTATCCGAGTCTGTCTCCATTCTGAAAATGGCAAGCAAGCAGGAAGACTGATGAGCGAGGGCCCCGGAGAGCGCAGGACATTTGCTCACTGTGGTTGGAAGCTGGGCCCTGCCTACGGAAGACGGTGGGAAACGGGCAGCCAGGCAGAGTGGCAGAGAGCTGGCGGGGAAAGCCTTGAAACAGAGCGGCCCTGCGTCTTATTAACATGCGCTGTGTTCTAGCGCAACTACTGGGGAACTGTTGGAGCAATTACATTCCAACCTCAATTTTGAAGCCTGAAAGGGGGTCAGCGCATAATTGGCAGGAGTAGAAAAGGAAAGAGATGGCCTGGAACAATAGGCATTTAAGTGGCTGTCACTGCCAGGGAGCCTGAGATCCAGGGGCCAGACCCCCTCCTCAGATCCTGAGGAGGTCACACGTGGGTGGTCTCTGAATCCCACAAGGGCCTTCTGGGTGCTGCCTTTGGCATTCTCGGGATCAAAGGGACTCGGGAGAAAGCTGTGTGGTACACGGGACCTCTCTGTTAAATGAATGCATGAGGCAATTGGTGCCTGTCACCTCTTTACCTGATGGACGAATGAAAGGAGGGAGGGAATAAATGAATGAGTTAAGGCAGGAACGCGTATAAAACAAAGGTAATGATTGTGCCTTCTCGTACGATGCGTGTGAGAACTGGGCAGGCAGAGCCTGGCAGCAGACCTCAGTCTGCTTGAGATGAAGATCCCGTGACATTTTCAGGTACGTCATTCAGCTTTGACTGCCCTGACAAGATGCGGCAGGCTGGCTGGGTGGCGTCCACAGGGGACCTGCTTCTGCCCGCTTCTGGAAGCTTCCACGGGGGACCTGCTTCCGCCTGCTTCTGGAAGCGGAAAGGCTGAACACCAGGTCTGGTTTCCCACGAGGATTTCATCCAGCTGTGTCCTTGTGGCCTTGCCAGTGTGGTAGCACAAATCTGGTGTCCCTTCTAGACTTAGCACAGCCGGCCAGGGCCTGGCCTTTGTGACTCCGCCTATCTTAATCAGACTTTTAAAAGCCCCGCCTCTGGGGCTGGAGCAAGGGGTCATTGGGTAAAGCGCTTGGTGTGTAAGGAAGACCAGAGTTTCCCCAACATGTGAAAACCAGCCATGGCGGTGCCCACCTGTAAGCCCAGCCTCCGGGAGATCTGGAGACAGGAGAATCCCTTGAGCTCACTGACTAGCTCGCCTAGTCAAATCCACAAGCTCTAGGTTTAGTTTCAAAAGAAAAAAAAAAACACACTTTGGGAGAACAACAGAGCATGAGATCTAACATGTGTGAGCACACCACACCACACCACACACACACACACACACACACACACACACACACACACACACACACGCACTGGAAGAGAGGATGCTGCTTACACCCCAACAACAGACAGATCAAAGTTAGCTTTTAAAGTCCGCCTTTCTGGCCTTGTCCCTAAGCATCTGTATGAATTCCACCGAATCCACAAAAACGACCTTCCCTTAGATGAGAAACCAGAGGGGCCAGGGTTCCAGAGCAAAGATGAATGCCTAACAATATATAAAAATGTCCTAACCACGTCCTCAGGGCTCCCAGGGCCCTCCTGGGTCTCTCTCCTGGTAGATAATAGGCAACTCACTCCTGTTGGTTACTTTTTCTAAGAAAGTCCGGTTCCTGAACCGTCTTCCGGAGGACTGTTCAGCGGATGCCATGGGAACCCAAGTCTGCGGCCAGCGCAGCACTGTGGGATCTCATTTATTTTTCCATCGTCTTTCCCTTCCCCTCTCCAAATCTTGCCCCGAAGACAGAGAAAATCTCATTAGCTTGTCCTCCGTGCGTTCAGAATATAGCATTCCCTCCGTGTTCCATTGCAGAGGGACCAGGGATGTGAGGTGACTAGTGAGAACGTAATCAGGAAAAGCGGCAGAGCTGGAGGCACCCAGAGCTGGCCAACCCTCTCCCCAGCGAGGGCCTGCGATTCCCTTAAACACACACATCACACGGCAGACCTTGACCCTCTGTAAGGACATTGGCTGAACACACGACGCCCTGTTTGTTCGTGAAACCGTCTCTTTCTTAGGGTCTCTTCTACTGTGAGGGCTTAAAGTATGAAAAAATGCATTTTTTTAAAAAAAGAAATATCCTGCATTTCAGGTTTCCCACTAATTATGACTGGCTTTCTCCCAAGTTAGCTGGAGCTATTTTGGGGAAAGATTTATAATGATTTTAATAAGAAAAAGCTCTCTCGGAGCCTCGTAAAACTTTCTGTGCAGCCCCTCCTAACAGCATCCCCTCTTACAATTATGTCACTAAAAACTTCCTTCTCAAAGAGCGGGACCTTTGTCTATTCATGTGACCCGTAAAAGAGGCATTCATGGAACCTCTGGGCGCCAGGCAAGCTGAGACTTTATAGGGTCAGGCAGAGCAGGGACGGGAAGGAGTCCCATTGGCTGGGGGAGCAGGTTCCTTGCTGGTTTCACTGGACTGCATCTCGGGTCTGTGGATACAGGCTGGCCTTTCGGAGAGAATCCCCAGGCCATGCACGGCCTGCCGCACAGTGGGACTTGGTTCTCAGGAGTAAGCCCGTGCGTGAGTGCGTGCGTGCGTGCGTGCGTGCGTGCAGAGGCCAGATGAGGATGTCAGGTGCCCTCCTCTGCACCTCTGTACCTTGTCCGCATGAAACAGGGCCTCTCCCTGAGCCTGGAGCTAGGCTGGCGGGAGGCCAGCAAGCACCGGTGTGACCCTCCTGCCTCAGCCCTTTGTTCCCAAATACAGGGGTGGCAAGTGTACATGACCACTCCCGGATTTCCTTTTTTACTCTGAGAACTTTATACATGTTTGCAATGAAGTCACATCATGCCACTCTCCCAGTCTTCCCAAATATGTCTACTTCTTCCTCTTCTTTCTTAAGTTCATTTAACACTGCCCATGTATGCACGGATGTGGGGCCAAACAGTGAAGTATGGGCAGCCTAGCGTTGGCCACACCCCCGAAGAGTGATCCGCCCATAGTAGCCATGACTACCAGTAGCTCCCTAGTTAGGGGTGGAGCCTACTGATTGCCTCTGCACTCGGGACTCTGCTCTCAGAATGTGACCCAGCTGCTGTTGTTATGCGTGGATGCTACTGCTGTGTTATGCCTCTGGCTGTTTAATGCATCTCTGAAGAAGGTTAGGGCAGATCCCCAGAGACGTGTTGCTGATGGAGACGACAGGGTCGGCATTGGTGGCCTCGGCAGCCATGGTGGTGGCGGTAGCCTTACCGTGCCCAGCTTTGCTCCTGCGTTCAGTCTTCCCAGCCCAGCAAGGCGGACGTTCCCTGTTATGATTTGAACCAGATCTGACCACTGCAGGCTCTGATACTGAGTGCTTGGTTCCCAGCTGGCGTTTGGGAACCCTTGTGAGATGGGGAGAGTAGACAGCCGAAGGCAGACCTGTGAAGATTCTGCCTGGATCCTGGCCATCGTAAGGTGGAGAATCTCACTGCCACATGCTCCCACCAGTATGAGGTCTGCCCAGGCGATGGACCCAGGACCTCTGACTGGATCCTTTGAGAACATGAACCAAAAGAAATCCTCCCTGCTTTTAAGTTGTGTGTGCCGTGTGTTCAGTCACAGGAGGAGAAGAAGCCAACTGATGAATTCCAGTAGGCAGCTGAGAATGGCGAAGTTCAGAGAGGTTAAGAACATGCCTTGAGTCACACAGCTTTCCCAGGAAAGTCACAGGTCGTGACCCTCAGCTGCTTAAGCCCATAGCTCCTTGTCTGCCGCCAAACACATGTGCTAAATGATGATCTATGGGGTTCTTAGGCGGCACAGGACACATGTGACGATGTCTTGGGACTTCAGCACTCATTGAAAAACTGGAGTCTGGGGGAGGCCCTTACATTTGTGATCTCTGGCTTGGGAGGCCGAAGCAGGAGGGACCATAGGTTATAAGGCTAGCCTGGGCAACTTAGTGAGACCCTAACTCAAAAATAAAAGATAAAAGTGGGGAGCTAGGGGGAAAGAGCAGAGATAGACTGTCTAGCATTCCCACGACCCTGGGAGGAAGGAAAGGAGGAAAGAAGGAAGGGGTTTAACTGTTGATACAAGGGGAGAGTCCCAGTGAGGGGTTGTCTAGGTCGGGTTGGCCTGTGGGCGTGCTGTCTCTGAGGGCTAGATTATGATGTTTGTTAGCTAAGGTAGGAAGACTCGTCCACTGTGGGAGGCACCATTCCAAGCAGAGAGAGCCAGCCCGGCGCTGGCACGCATGCTCAGTGCTCTCTGCTCTCGACTGTGGCTGTGGAGTAACCAACTGCTGACACATGACCCCTCCACGGTGACAGACCGTAGCCTGGAAGCGTGGGCCTGATAAAACCTTTCTCCCTTAAGTTGCCTTTGTGAGGACTTTTATCACAGCACCAGGACACAAAACTAAGACATCAGAAGGTGCGAGACGTCAGGAGACAGGAGGCTTCCGTTGTCCCCCTCCATTCAGCCTCCTCACCTCCAGTTACCTTACGCTGACACCCACAGCCCCCACCAGCCACTCACACACCAGACAACTGCCTAGGGTTGTTTTCCAAGTTCGTTCAAGAAAAGAAAAGGGCAAAGTTATCTATTCTCGGCTGTCAGGCACAACACGAGCTATCAAGGCTCCCCGGGTCTGAAGCACTTCCAGCTCGCTTCTCAGAAGGCAGGGATTTCTGACTCCGGGCCATGGATGCTCCGCGAAGCATGCTTCTGTTGTCCAGGGTAACAGAGCCTTGGCTTTCTCTTCTCTGCTGTAAACGGCAGGTCCCTCCTCGCTCTTCAGCCTCTTTCTGGGTCCATCTTTCCCTCCCAGCCCGGGCCTTTGCGCCAGCCTCACCCCTCCCCAGGGGTCCCAGCAGGCTCAGGTCTAGCGTTCTTTTCGTCTCTGTCTCATGCCCTCTTCACGCTGGAGGCCCTCACACCACCCGCCTGTGTGCCCGGTATGGTCTAGGAAAGCCACTGGAGCCAGACGGGTAGGCAGGCTGGCAACTTGGAACTCCAAGTTTTGTGACTGAGCCCTTTGGCCTTTCTTTTTTAAGATCCGACCTGCAAGGCACAGGCTGAGGGACCCTCTGCAGTCAGGCTCGGTCCCAGCCCAGACCTCGGGAGCCACATTTGTCTCTGTGAAACAAACAACAACCTGGCTATTCCCAGAATCCAGAATTTTTATTTTCCTAGTTTTCATGAGCAGCGTTATGGTGAGAAGGTGGCTGGTCTCCATCAGGGGTCCAGCTGACACTGGGTCCCCAGTGATACTGCAGTCTTTCTGAGTACATCAGTACCGTTTCCTGGGGAGTTCCAGCTCTTGGGGGATCACGTTAGCCCCCGAGAGTGTCGGTTGCTAGGAGACAGCCCCCTCACACGTGCTCTGATCCTGCTTCCTGCCACCAGCTGAAACAGTGCACGAGCCTGCCCAGAAGCCAGGCAAATCTCATATTTCCCGTCTCCAAGATGATGAACTAAACTAACCCTTTATAACTCCCCCAACCTCAGACCTTCTCTTACAGTATCAAAAAGTGCACCAGGGCAGGGCGGGAGCGATCTTCGTGTGTGTCTCAGGGTCCTGTAGTCCGCTCACAGTCTCAGTGGGCCAGGCCACATAGGGCGCCACCTCCTCTGAACTGTGGAATCTTCCAACCTCACGTGGCTGTTGGTAGAGTCATTTCTTTCTAGCGGTAGAACTCACAGCAGCAAGCTGCTTCAGGCCCAGGACTCTCCTCTCTCTGAGCCCCGAGGAGTCCAGAGCTCATGAAGGATTGTTGCCTGGTTAGCTGGAGCCACTCATGACACACGTGCTAATCACGGAATGAGTTCACTTACATTTTCAGGGACTGGGTCGCAAATAGCAAACACAGGGATAACCCTTTTTTTCTCAGCCTCCAGGGCAGCAGGCACAGGGAAGGAACCCCAGGGCTCCACTTAGGATTCTCGCTGTGTTGCCTAGGGTGAGTTGTTTCACCTCTCTGTGTCCTGCTGCTGGGGTTTGTTGTGAGGATTAAATGAGTTATCTGGAGATGTTCCTAAGGCAGCTCCTGGTAGGGGGAGTGCAGGTAGTAGCTGGTTCGGACAGGTGGTAAGTTCTGAGGCAGCCCAGGCCCCGTGCCTGGATCCCAGAACTGGATCCACCAGCTGGAAAGTGGGATCCGAAGACGTGGGGAGGGGAGCGGCTGAGTCTTGAGGAGTCTGGCCACCTGGGTATCGTGAAAGAGCCTCGCCAGTGTCAGTGCCAACGGAGTGTGGTGTGGAATTACCCACTAGCACTGTGGATAAGTGGGGGGGTGCCCCGCTTCAGTTCTTGCCATTGAGATACCTCAAAGCAGACAATGATTTGTCTTGGTGGATGGATTAGAAGTCTTCTATCAGGGATTATAATCGAGATGGAGCTGCAAATGTAGCTCCGTTGGTGGAGTACTCAGTTGATAGAGTGCTCCCTTGGTGGAGTGCTCCATTGGTAGAGTGCTCAGTTGATAGAGTGCTCCATTGGTAGAGTGCTCAGTTGTTGGAGTGCTCCATTGGTAGAGTGCTCAGTTGGTAGAGTGCTCCATTGGTGGAGTGCTCCTTTGGTGGAATGCTCAGTTGGTAGAGTGCTCCCTTGGTAGAGTGCTTTGGAAGCACACACATGAAATCCTGGGTTCAGTCCCCAATGCTATATGAAACAGATGGTGGCCATGCCTCTGAGTCCCAGTACTTGGGAGGTGAAGGCAGGAGGATCAGAAATTCTCTTCCTCCTTTGCTATACAGTGATGTTGCAGCTGGCCTGGGCTGTGTGAGACCCTGTCCTTTAAAATAACAAACAACTAGTATTATCTGGAACAGAGTGAGCTGGATGTCTCTCACTTGCTGTCTGCTTGTGGGGATGTTCCGGGGAGTTCCCGGGTTCTGCCGGGTTCCAGGGAGTCTAGCATGGGACATCTTCGAGGCCCCCAGGGATACGAACTGCTCATCTCTGTGCTACAGTCAAAGGGGCAGCCTAGGAGCCGACCCCAGGGCAAACTCAGCACTCTAGGCTTCAGTCTGCTGCTGAGTTCCATGCCCACCCCATGGGAGCGGGCACCGCAGGTGGGGAGACCACAGCTCTCCTCACCGACTTCTCAGTCAGGTCCCAGGCAAGTCATTCCCATTTCCCGACTGCTCAAATGTGGCATCTAATAATCCAACTCGAGTCATTTATTGACAGCAGGAGCGGAACTCGCTGGCACCCTGCCCAGATTCCCTGGCTTCCCTTAGAAACTTGCTGGGTCATGTTTCCCTGAACCTTGACTCTCATGGTGCTGCTGCACCTGCACACCTACCCAGGGTGGACGGAGCTGGGCGATGACCTGTCCCAGGGTAGCCCTCAGCCTGGTTTCCTGACCCAGGAATAACTGTGCCAGAGCTCCTTGAGTACAGATGAGGGTTTTCCCAGACACTTTTGTTCTGCAAATGACGACATCTCCCGATATAAAATCTGCGATCCAAAGGCCTGCTCTAGAAGGTATTGTCACCATAGGCTGAAGTTTCAAAAAGCCACCTGTGTGCAGCGTGGTGACTTTAGCAGCCAGGAGTAGGGTTGGGTTCACCGTCTGCCCAGGCTGACGTGCTGCAGCTACCAGAATGGGCAATCTTATCAGAGGCACTCAGCTAAAAGAAGCCTGTTGAGGAGTCTGAAGCTTGGGCAGGGCAAGGTCAGTGCAAACTTACGGGTGGGATAACCTTTTCAGTGACCTTCTGGCCTGGTCACCTGGGCCTTGTTTAGCCCCGTTGCTAATCCTGCATCACCCTGATGTCAGTCACACAGCCCAGCATGTGAAATAATCTCCTGCCCCTGCCCTGAAGCCCCAGTAATTGGCTGACACTTGTTTCTAGCATCTGAGCTTCCTAAAGCCAGGAAGATTCCAGCGTCTTCAAAGAGTGCAGGCTTTGAGCTTAACAAACCCTGAATGCCAGTGGCAGGCGCGGATCCAGAGAGCTGTACGCGCGGCTTGCTCCTGGCTGCCAACCTGAGGATGTGTTTCCTAGAAATGTCAGCTGAGGAGTGAGGGGCCTGAAAATTCTCTCGACGCAGGGGCTTTGGGAAGGTCGGGTTCTCACAATCGCTCATGCCTCTTGGGGCTTTTAGTTCCATGACGCCCAGAGGAAGCAAGCTGTGTCTTGTTCCCATTGGGGTTTAGGGGTGTCATTTGCAAAAGAAGGGGCCTTGGTTCTTCTCGTCTCGACTGCCATGACAGCTGCTAGTTTGGGGGGTTTCTGCATGGAGCTGCAACTGATGGGACATGCCTCCCACAGTTACCCCCAGACAGAGGGCCTCCCCTTAATATCTGTCCATTGGCGTTTCCAGACAGTTCCAAATATGCACTTTAAAGGCATCTGGACAAAATTACATTGGGAGCTGGGGTTATAACGAAGTTGGCAATGTGTTTGAGTAGCATATACAAAACCTTGGGTTCAATTCCCAACACTGCACAAACCTGGTTTATCCCAACACTAATAAAACTCCATACTTGGAGTTCAAGGTCAGCCTCAGCTACAGAGTGCATTTGAGGCCAACCTGAACTAGAGACCTTGTAGAAAGAAAGGAAGGAAGGAAGGAAGGAAGGAAGGAAGGAAGGAAGGAAGGAAGGAAGGAAGGAAGGAAGGAAGGAAGGAAGAGAGAGAAAGGAGAAAAAAGCCAAAAAACACTGCATTTTCTTTGAGATTGCCTTTGACTCTTCTTCCCTGTGACACGCACCATCCTCCCTGCCAGGGTCTTCTTGTCATTCTCTGAGCGGCTCCCCACCCATCTCCATTTTTCATCAAGGCTGGAGTCTAAGTCCAGTTTGCAGTGCCTGCCATACAGCCAGCCTTCTTCCTTCAAAGCCAACACAGTTCCGCTGCCATCTGCAGCAACACACCTGGGCTTCCGCAGCTGGCATCTCTCTTCCCGGGCATCTCGCCAAGCCTGGAGGCTGTCCTTTTAGTGTTCCTATCCTGCTTCGAATTTAAAGGCCTCCCAGCGCACTAAGAAGAGGGGAGAGGCCATGACTCTGGGTTGGGACTGAACCCTGGGCCTGCCATTAGTAACTGACAGTTCTGGCCTTGGCCTCAGAGTCCTTGCGGGTGACTCCCTCTGTCCAGCAGCGATAGCAGGACCGACTCAGCCGTGTTGAGAAGAATGACTGCCGCCCAGCACAGCTAGCCCCTGACGTAAGTGGGGGCTCGTGTCTAGGACACAGTGTGGAGACAAAGTTTGCAGGAGCGATTTGAAGGACTGTGCCCTGGTGCTGGGGCCTGTTCTCCCGAGGGCGCAAGGGCTCACCCACCAAAGCAAAGCTTTTGTATTATAAACGGCCAATAATACTCACTTGATTTCCACTTACACACTCCAGGCAGGGACTTGCAGTAATCCTCGGGGCTTGTCTCAACTCGTATCCCCGTCATTCCAGTGAGGAAACCTAGGCCGCAAGAAGTGATTGCACCTACCCAACCCGGGTTAGGGTTCTGGGCTAGGCATGGAGCTCCAGCCTCAGGTTCCATCGGGGGAAGAAGTGACCACAGTTGGAGTTTCTGTCTGCCCTCCTGGATTCTGGAGGTTTCTGCACCCTCCTAGGCCTGGGCCTCTGGGGCCCAGCTCTTCCTTTACCTCTCCTGCTGGCCACACTGACTAATCCCTTTTCCCATGAGGTGAGCCAAGATAAGATTAGAGCTTTATTGAAAGGAAATTAAACTAGGAAATGAGAAGATAAACAAACCCCAAATGAATGGGGTGGGGGAGAAAAAACAGCCCCCAAAGCAAGTGAGGTCACGCAGCCCAGGTCTCCATCCTGAAGGTACATGCTTCTTGCAGCCCAGACCAGGCGTCCAGCGGGTGGCCTCCCCCCCAGGTCCTCTTCACCGGCCCTGCTGGTGACCATGGTCACACTGGCTAGCATGGTCACTTCAGCACATGGCTTCTTGGAGGGGGCTTGGCTTGTGACAGCGACGTGTGCCTTCCAGCACTATTCCCAAGCCACAGCATCCCAGGACCTTTCTGGTCGTCACATTCGGAATGCTGCCAACATTGGTGATGTTCGCCCTTCCTGTGCGGGGGCAGAAACCGCATTTTCCGTCCTCGTCACCCTGGCCCAGCTCTCCTCTCCTCTCCTCTCCCACCCTGACAGGTGTGTCTCTGCTCTGGCTCAGCACCTGCATTCTCTGCCCAAGGAGACCCCAAGATGACCTTTGCTGCTCTCTCCTGCAAGCCACCTCTTCCTTCACAGCCTCTGCTCACCAGCCCCGACCTGTCCTAAATGTCACATTTTCAGTACCGTTCCCTCTGCATTTCCTGTGGGGAAGACAAAATGAATGAAACGGCTCGTGGGTCCAGAGTCTGTGAAGTTCAGGGGCACAGCACTGGCTTCTGTTGGCCTCCGACAAGGACTTTGGTTTGTTTCTGGGTGTTTTTTGTTTGTTTGTTTTTTGTTGTTGTTGTTCTTGTTTTTTGTTTTTTGTTTTTTTTTGAGAGACAGGGTTTCTCTGTGTAGACCTGGCTGTCCTGGAACTCACTCAGTAGATCAGGCTGGCCTTGAATTCAGAGATCCGCCTGCCTTTGCCTCCCTAGTGCTGGGATTAAAGGTGTTCACCAGCTCCAGTCAGCGAGAGCTGTGTTTTTAAGTACCCTTCTTTTTGAGCTGTAAAGTGATCGTTTGGGGAACAAATATAGAAAAATTGAAAAGAAAAAAAAAAAGATGAGAAGCACGTTAATTCCTCTACTCCAAGGTAATTATTGTAAACATTTAAATTTATCTTCTAATGGTCTTTTTTTGAGCACACAAAAGTACAAGCATTTTCAAAAGATTAGATCATATCATATGTGTACTTGTCTGTGCTCGTAATGTATTGATTATGAACATTTCTTACCTTGATAAATATTGTTCCAGATAAGAGTTTATCTGCTATGTTCTGTCACTGTTTTAGATCTTATCTATAAATAGAACAAGTCACGCCAAAGGGCTGGGAAGGGAACTCTGTGGTAGGGCTTTGGCCTGGCACGCACAAGGTCCTGGCAGTGAAAGACCCCACTGCTGGGTGCTGGGGAAATGGCTCACTGGTTAAAGTGCTGGCTGCATAGGTCTGTGGACCTTAGTTTGGATTCCCAACACCTCTGTAAAAATCTGAGTGTGGCGGTGTGCCTGTAACCGCAGCACTAGAGAGGCAGAGACTGGCAGGCCCCTAGAATGCACCGGCCTTCCCTACTAGCTGAATGTGTGAGGTCATGGAGTAGTGTGTCCGTCAGAGGACGTTATCCCCTGGCCTCTGTATGTGGGGACGTGGACATATGTTGGAATGGAGTTTGCGAGCCCACCTCTCAATTTGTACCCTCCTGTGGTGGTCATGTTCTCACTCCTCCCAGGGCCTTCCCTCTGGAGTAGCAAATGTCCTCTCGAAAGCCAGGTGACTGGCTTTATCCAGACTGAGGAATTTAGCGGAGCCAGGAGGAATCTGTCTTCTCTGAGGCCTTATCTCAGTTTCCATCGTAATCATCTTCGTGATAAGACACTATGACCAAAGCAATTTGTAAAAGAGAGCATTCAATTTGGGGCTCACAACTGCAGACAGAGTCCCATCTCATCCACAAGCACGAGGCAGAGAGAGCTAACAGGGCATGGGGTAGCCTTTGGAAACCTCAGCTCCTCTCCAGTGACCTACAACCTCCAGCAAGGTCACACTTCCTAACCCTTTCCCAACCGTCCACCAACCGGAGATAAACTGTTCAAACATGAGCCTGTGGGGTGTCATCCTCACTCAGACCTCCACAGTCACAACTGCCATTGCCTGGGCAGGATTCTGTCTGTGACACAGGCCTGCCCTGTCGTGGGTGGGAAGGGACCATACCACAAGGTGAAGGTCATACCACAAGGTGAAGTCATAAGAGCCACTCTGGGATGTTACGCTGCCACAGTGGAAGTGTCCCAGTCCGCCCCTCTTGTCGGGCATCCTTGTTGTTTCCACTACTTGCTGTTGTAAGCACCCCCCAGTCCCTGATTGAGAATTGCTGGGTCGGCTGCGTCTCCACTGTAGGAATTCCACGCCACAGCCTAGGAGCCATATGGCTGTTTGGGGACGCACCCTAAGATGTCCCCATAGCACCCTACACTTAGTGCAGTTATAGAGACAGTCCTTTGAGGGGCTTCTCGGCCTGACTCATGGGCTAGGAGAGACTGACCAGAGGCAGAATTCAACTGAGAGACTCACCAGAGGCCCTCTGGGAGAGAGAGGCGGAGACTCAGAGCCCCCAGCATGTGGGGCACCCTGAGACAGGAATCACAGAGAAGCCGCTGGGCCCCCGAGGCCTGCAGGCACAGGTGACAAAGCTGTCTGCACCAAAAGTGTGTGGGGGGGTACACTCCAATCCCAGTCAGCCCTCAACTCTTACTCTGCCTTCATTTTCCACCAGCTCTTGGTGTTGGCTTAAGTTTGACCGAGATCGGCCCACAGTCAGTGTGGAGCTGGGTTTGTCTGGCTGTGCCATCAGACCCTGGGGGGCAAAGCAAAGTGGATGAGGGCATAGAATGGGGGACAGAAGAGGAGACACAGGACCCTAACATATCGGCCATACAGCATTTTCAGAATGTCTGTAGAATGCAGGCTGCCACGTCAGCAGAGGTAGCCGGTCCTCCTTGCTGCCAATGGCGGTGGGAGGGATTATTAATAGTTATTAATAATGGCCATTAGTAGTCATTACAACAGTAGTATTAGCTATACGTGTTAAGTATTTTTATGTACAGGGCAATGTATTACATTACAGGGCATTTTTGCACATAATATTTCTAATTTTTATAGTCAATCTGTTGGACACATGTTATTTCGTATCTGTCTCAGGAGAGGCAAAATGAGCTTGCAGGGCTCAGCCTCCTGCGCAAGGTCGCCAAACATCAGTAGCAGAGAAGGGATTTCCGCTCCAGGCTGAGTAACTCAAAACAGCTGAACCCAAGCTAGAGAGGTGGTGGTGCAGGTTCCTTCATCATGGAATAGTGGTCGAAGAGGGGGGAGAGAGAGGAGAAATGGGGAAGAGGAGATGATCTTTCACCTACCCGTTCATCTGGACAGGTGTGGTAGAGTTAAATGTAACATCTAGCCAACCCTGAGTGTTGTACTAGAGTTTGAAGACTACAAGAAACAGAGACTAGACCCGTGCAGTAAGGTCCCGTGGACCACAGGTGTTTGCATGAGACTTATGACCAGACCTCCTGGGGACCACAGGCGTCTCTGCGTGAGCCTTATGACAAGACCCGTGCAGTAAGATCACGTGGACCACAGGTGTCTCTGTGTGAGTCTTATGACCAGACCCTTGCAGTAAGGTCCCGTGGACCACAGGTGTCTCTGTGTGAGTCTTATGACCAGACCCGTGCAGTAAGGTCCCGTGGACCACAGGTGTTTGCATGAGTCTTATGACCAGACCTGCGCAGTAAGGTCCCAAGGGCCACTGGCATCTCTGTGTGAGCCTTATCCAGCGCTAAAAGTGTTGGCCTCTGATTGAAGTCCCTGTCCTGAGGGTCACTCAGACACACTGCTCATTGGCTTTGGGAAATCAGGCCGGTGGGGGGGGATGGGCGGGGCTCAGAAGGAAAGAGAATGGTGACATCTTTCTAGGCTGCAGAGCAGAGAAGAGGTGGCCAGCAACCCTGCCAACAGGGTGATTCCCTGTGGACTGGAACTGGGTCTGACTCAAACACGAGAAGTGTAGAAGGGCTTTGACCCGGGGTCCTGCACACAGTAGGTATTTTGGGGGAGGGGTTGTTTTAATTTTTCGAGACAGGATTTCATGTTTAGCGCTGACTGTACTGGAACTCTCTTTGTAGACCAGGCTGGCCTCGAACTCACAGAGATCCTCCTGCGTCTGCCTCCCGAGTGCTGGGATGAAACACTGTAGAGAGCCTAGGTGCTCTAATGTGGTTAAGGTGCAGGGTCCAGGAGTCCCATATCTGACATTTGCATCCTATACTCTGTGACCACAGAAACTCAAATAATAATTGTCTCGCTTTACCAGAAAAATCAAAAGACACAAAGTGATCCTTTTCCGATGTCACAAGGGGAAAGGCTCACAGCTGGCCTCATGTGATATCAGTCCAACTTGCTAAAAGTATCTTTTAAAGCGTCTTCAGGCTGTGCTGCAGAGCTGGCTCTGTGGTCAAGAGCTCATGTGTTGCTCTTGCAGAGGACTTAGGTTGGATCTGACGCACCCACATGGCAGCTCACAACTGCCAGTAACTCCAGTTCCGGGGCACCCCACACCCTCTTCTGACCTCCGCGGGCACCGAACGCAAGTGTGTGTGTACATACAAAATACACACATAAAATTAAAAATATTAGAAGCTGAAGTGGCTGCAGGCTGTGTCTGTAATGTAGATGTAAGACGGAATGGATCCCGTGTCCCCAGGTCCTGTAAGATGGAATGGATCCCGTGTCCCCAGGTCCTGTAAGATGGAATGGATCCCGTGTCCCCAGGTCCTGTAAGATGGAATGGATCCTGTGTCCCCAGGTCCTGTAAGATGGAATGGATCCCGTGTCCCCAGGTCCTGTAAGATGGAATGGATCCCGTGTTCCCAGGTCCTGTAAGACGAAATAGATCCCATGTTCCCAGGTCCTGTAAGACGGAATGGATCCCGTGTTCCCAGGTCCCAGCCTCTCTGCTGTCTCACGGGTACACAGTCTTTCTAGCAGATGAATAGCAAGGGATGAAACCCCAAGCATTTTGGATCAGGGATACCTATCTGAGCACAGAGACATTTATTATTCATGAGTCTTCTTCAATTTTAGACCCATTTTCAAATAGCTAGTCTGACCTTTTATGTGGGGATTTTTTTTTTCAGCCCGCTTGGTGGCCAAGGGCTCAGTTCCTCTCCTAGTTGAAAGCCACTGTTGGACGCGTTTCTGAGTGATTCTAGAGTCTCGTTATCTTTGCTTATTTGCATTAAGAAATGGAATGCTAGATTCACAAAGCCAGATTTGCCGTTAGGCGCTCACTCACATGGAAACAGTCTGTGGCTTCTTTTCTCAAATTCGCTGTGGGCCAGGAGTGAGCCGGGCCGCTCTTCCCATCTTCCAGAGAAGGCTTAGGGGCGTGTCAGCACACTGTCCCCCAACTCTGCTATGCAGTCCCCATCACCGAAGAGGGAACATTGCCTGGGAGCCCCAGCAAGAGACTGTCCCCAACCCAGGGGACAGGAGAGACACCCCAAACAGCTCCTCTTGTCTCTGTCACCGAGGGCCAGCCTGATGCTTGGGCCCTGGCTACCCCTTTGTGCTTTGGAAAGAGCTGAGCGGATGTCACTGATTCAGAGCCATTCTGGAAGGTTCTGAGGAAATGAATCCACAGTCCATGGCTTCAACTTGGTACTGTTAGTTCTTTCTTGTTTAATTTCTCTTCTCTCTAAAATAAAAAAAATAGCTTGTTCTTTATATTGCTTCCTGACCCCTCCTGGCTTCAAGCCTGGACCCAGTCTCAAAAGCCCAAAACAAACAACCCCCCCCCAAAAAAAACCTACCAGCCATTCAACTAAACTGTCACAGGGCGGGGGCTGGGGATAGCCAGGTGACAGAGAGTATTACATGAAGAAAAGGCGTGTCCCGTCACAGGTGGGCACAAGACCTGGGGAAGTTACCAGCGAAGTGCAGGAAGCCGGAGTGAGAGCTCACCTTTGACTAGAATATCCCCAGGGAGGCAGCTCAGGGCCGCAGTGGGTGTTTTGCCCAAGTGACCGAAGAGTACAATGCGCAGAGCCACTGCCACCATCGTCTAGAAAACAGCTCAGGGCTGCTGCTCGCTGAGCTACGTAGGAAACTCAGAGTCTGGCCTCCTGGGCACCATCTGCCAGCCCAGCTGGGGAAGGGCTGCACCGCAGCTGGGGAGGTGACCGCAGGGTATGGTGAAAACAGTGGCTGGCAATGCACTCACACTTAGGGAGTCGGCCGGCTTCCCCCACTTTAGACAGCCTGCTGTGCCCGTGCCTAGTGAGTGTCAGAATTTTAAGGATACAGTTCCCTTTATTTACCCTCCCCTGTGTGTGTGTGCGTGCGCGCGCTTGTGTGTGCGCGTACGTGTGTGTATGTATGTATATGTGTGCATGCATGTGTGTGTATTTGTGTGTGTGCGTGTGTATGTGCAAGTGTGTATGTGTGTATGTATGTGTGTGCATGTGTGTCTGTATGTGTGTGTGCGTGTGTGTATGTATATGTGTGTGTGTGTGTGCGCACAACTTGCAGTAGTCATTCTCTCTCCGCCATGTAAGTCCCAGGGAAGGAACTTGAGTCCTCAGACTTGGAGGCAGGCGCCTTTACCCACCAGGCCATTTTTCCAGCCCCCTTTATATTTTAATTGTGGTAGAATACACATAAGAATGCGTGTTCTAAGAATGTAGTTTAGTGGTAGAACATATGCCTATCATGCGCACGGCCCTGGTTCCATCCCCATCCCTGGGAAAATGAATGAACAAACAAAAGAGGTAGCAGACGAGGAGTCTGAGCCCAGGTGTTTGGCTCTGGGCCTGACAGCCCTAAGTGGCAGCCAGGTGGTCAGCCTGAGGTACCTCCAAGATGCCACTGTTTGTATGCAGTGCCCTGGGCATCTACAGAGAGCCCATTCCGGCCCTGTGCGTACATGGTCTGAGTGAGTCCTGGGTGTGTAGCGTCCCTGTTGCAGAGTGCGATGGGCACTGTGTGAGACCAAGGAGTACCCGATGCGCTGGGCAGCCCCTGTGGCCTCTGCTGCTTTCAGATGGGAGGGTGTGGTGTGGTTGGAGGCCGCTAGTTCGGTTCCCGACCTCCCTGACCTGAAATAATCACACAGAAACTATATTATTTGCAATACTGTTTGGCCAATAACTTAAGCGTATTGCAGCTAGCTCTTATATCTTAAACTAGCCCATCTCCATTAGTCTGTGCATCACCATGAGGTCGTGGCCTACTGGTGAAGTTTCAGCAGGCTCCAGCGGAGGCGTCTGTCTCCTGCAGGTAGCTACGTGGCTTCTCCCTCACTCCGCCTACTCTCTCTCTCTACATCTCTGTTCGGATTTTCCACCTGGCTTTACTCTGTTAAGCCATTGGCCCAAAGCAGCTTTATTTATTAACCATTAAAAGCCGCACATAGACTCCCATACCAGTGTGGGGTGCCAGGTTTGTGGCTGTCATTCCACGGGCATGGAGTGCTGATATCCTCTGCTTCATGATGTGTTCAAGCAAGGCTCGTCTTGAAGGCACGTGGTCGAATATGAAAATCAATTATCATTGCTTATCAATGGAGTAACCCATCTATAAGTTCATAGCTTCCTGAGCTGTTAGGAGATACATCCTCTTGGGTAAAGTAGGCTGCAGGGTAGGTGTCCTTGAAGGAGGTCTGCCCTTCTCCCTCCCATCCTGGCTTCCTTTCCTGGCTGTAGTGAGGTGAGCAGGTTTGCTCTGGCACACCATGGTGCTGTGCCATTGTGTGCTCCAGAAATAACAGAGCCCAGGAGCCGTGGAACCTCTGAAACCATGAGCCAAGTACACATGTCCTCCTCTAAGTTATTTTTTTCCAGAGGCAGAGAAATGTGCAACCCACATGCTGGTGTGCAGAGAGGGTCCAGAGAACGGTGCCTTGCCTTTGGAGGACAGAACCTTCTGAAGGTGTGGATGGGACTTCCCAGCTGCTGGCATGCACCAGAGCCGCTCCCCCTATATACATATTTGAGCCGGAGTTTCAGATATCCCAAGCCGGCCTCAAACTTGCTACGGAGCTGGGCAAGGATCCTAGAGCTTCTGATCCTCCTGCCCAAGTGCTGGGATTACAGACAGGTGCCACCGTGCCTGCTTTGTGCCAAGGATCAAACTCGGGGCTTTGTGCATGCTCTGAACAAGGACTCTATCAGCTTTGCCATGTCCTGGCCCTCGCTGGAGTCTCAAAGGAGCAGCTCCAGTATCCAGAACCATCCGGGTCTTGCTGGCACCTGGTGAATCCGAAGACTTGCCCAGCAGAGTTTCTGTGGAGTTTTGAGAAGATAGAGGGCAAGGGTGGCAAAGCCCCTGGGTTCTTTACGGTGGGGTCGTGGAGAGATTCGTAGACGGACTTCCTTAGGCAAAGCAGGGAATGGCAAAGGATTCGGAGAGGTGTGTGAGGACCACAAACCAGGAAACACCTGAAGTATGCCTGAGTGGGTGCCTGATTCCTGGCTGCACGTGTCCTCTTCCTCCCAGGTAGAGGTACTGCCCTGGGTCAGAGTCCAGAGAAGGAGCTGCCAGTCCATTGGTGCCTTGTGTCATTCCTGTGGTGAGGGTGGGGGTCAGGGTGGGGGGTCAGGGTGGGGGTGGATGACTCCTGCTCTCCCCCTGCCCCAGCCCGATGCCCTCTGGCCTGTCCCTTCCCAGGAGAAGGGAGTGGAGACTATGTCTAGCTAGTGTGAAGAGGTCACTTCCAGAAGGAAGCCAGCCTCCAGTCTGATGAAGTCAGAGAGCCATGCAACACCTGTCCTTCCATGTTTAGGTCCACGATGAGCTTCCCTCTGTGCCCTAGAACCACACCCCCTCGTCTTCCACAGTAAAGGCCACAATCTCAGAGAGGTGTCCAGGAGGAGCCTGCTCACTCGCTCTCTCCTCTTCCATCCAAGTGTGGCTCTTGGATCAGAGCTCATCTGTGTCACCTTCCTGGAATTCCGAGACATGACCTGCAAGTGCCGAATAAGTTTGTCTGCATCCAGGAACCAGGGGCGGGCATGAGAGGGGGC
Source organism: Alexandromys fortis (assembly GCF_014885135.2). Lineage (NCBI taxonomy): Eukaryota > Metazoa > Chordata > Mammalia > Rodentia > Cricetidae > Alexandromys > Alexandromys fortis. Next base: position 9,411,205 of record NW_026067932.1, read on the forward strand.
TTTGTTGAGCTGCCAGGACAGTGCCGAGCCCTCCGTGGGCATCTGGGTGGTGACCAGTGTGTAGCTCTCCCCACAGGCTTCCCTGTCCCTGCAGATCTGCGTGGCCTAGTGCTGACTTAGGCTGCTTTTTCCTGCTTCTCCTATTCTGCTGTTTCCAGATTGATGGAAGAGATGCCAGGATGGAGGCCAGGCTCGGCAGGGCGCCTGGGGACAGATCCTGGTCTGTTTTCAGTGCCTTCAGATCCCTCGGGCCCCATCAGAGCCCCCTGAGGCAGGAGGTCAGGCTGGGTCCCTCTTTTGACTCATCTGAGAAGAGCAGGCCTTTCCCGGCCAGATTCCCTAGCAAAGGCCAGGTGTCCTCACTTGCGCTCCTGTTGTTGAGACGAAATATACCAGAAAGTCAGTTTAACAGAAAAAGTGTTACATGAAGTGTGGAGAGTTAAAAAAAAAAAGTTAGGAAATAAAATAATTTTGAACCAAAGGAGCATATTGGGATGCTCATAATAACCCTTTGGCGTGATGATACTATGTTGACATCATCCACAAAAAAGTTCATGAGCGTGATTGAGTAACAGAAATATAATATGAGACACACAAAACAACTCGTAACATCTTAGGTAGGTTTCTGGTTTTATATTGGACACATTCTCTGTGCAGAGCCCGTGAGTTGCAGGTTGCAAACTTGTGTCTGCAGTGCCGTGGGGTTGCTGTTCTCTTAGGAAACCACAGCAGTCTCTTCCGGATGTAACTGAGGGTCCTTCGCCCGGGCCCCAGAGTCTATAAACTCACAGCTGTCCCCTCTTGCGGGGAGCATGGAATTAAGAATAGGCTTACGCTGCACCTCTAAATGGCGGCACTGGGGACTCTGACTGTTTGCTGTCCCCCACGGTTCTATGCTCTGTGTCGCACTGCCCGTCACCATGCCCGGAAAGCAGGATGCTCTGGGCAGTTCCTATGGGCTCTCTGCTTATTCTCTGCTGGACAGAGCGTGTTCTTAGCCCCTGCTGGGAAGATTAGCAGATCAGTGTCTACTCCCAATCAAAGCAGTTGTTCTCCCCAGGTGAGGGACAGAAGGGACACTGGACTGAAGTGTGTTTGTTTATCCTGAGATGGAGATTCCACGATCTGTCTCCGGGGACTGTAGGTAATGCCTCTGATCCAGGCCTAACCCAGAGTTCCAGGGTCAAGGGGCCTCGGTCATGCTCTGTGGCTCCATCTCTATCATCTCAGTTAACGCCCCTGAGGCTATCTCTGGGGATCGGGGGTGCCACCTCCTCCTCACAGTTATTTTTACCAGTTATTCTGAGATACTATTGACACTGGCAACCCTTTCGTGGGGCATTCAGATATTGCTCCAGGGAGATAAAGAGCCACACGCAGAGATAAGACATCACCATGGCCCCAGAACAACTGCCAGGCTGGAGGGGAGGCGGTGGAGGAGAGAAGGCAGCACCTTGTTTCATGTTGGTGCTGATTTCCAGTCCTTCTGTTCAGTCTTTACTCCTGCCCCTGCTAAGTCTCTGGAGCACATGACTGTGCTAACACCCAGCTCAGGCCGCTGCCTTGTGTGTCATCGAGAGTTCTTCAAACGGCAGCACACCGGAGTAGCCCTCAGACACTGCTTCGTCAAGTACATCGCTTTTCTTTGTTTTTGTGGGTTGGTTTTTCTGTTTTGTTTTTGTTTTTCAAGACAGGGTTTCTCTGTGTAGCCCTGGCTGTCCTGGAACTCGCTCTGTAGACCAGGCTGGCCTCAAATTCACAGAGATCCGCCTGCCTCTGCCTCCCGAGTGCTGGGATTAAAGGTGTGCACCCACCCACACACACACAAGTGCAACACTTTTAGTTGATGAAGGAAGTGTGGCATGGAGCTTCTGAGTCACTTAAAGCTACACAGAATCCGGCAGTGTTGCTGAGGTCAGCTCTGGGCTTCAGGCTGTGGGCACTAGATCATTTTCTCCATTTTTTTCCAGTTATCTGACAGTTTCTGTAGTCAGGTGTGGTGGTGAATTTGCAGCTCTCAGGAGTGAGGAGGATCATGAGTTTGATCTTAACCCGGGCAATGTAGCAAGACCCTGCACTAAATAACCAAAGTAAACTAAAACAAACAAACAAACAACAACAAATACCACCACCATCAAAAATCTGACAAAATTCTTTCCTTGGTCTACAATTTGTCTTTAATTATCTCTGTGCGGGTCTGAGTCCTCCCGCTTCAGGAGCATGAGGCCACGTGCATTGCCAGTGATCTGCGGTCCTACTTATCCATAGCAGCGTGTCTGAGACTTTCAGCCAGATCCCAAGCTGCCACCCACCCTGTATATCCTGTACCTTATAAGTTTAACTCATACATTAGGCATAATTAGGCATTAACAACAGTGGAAAGGCAGAACAATCAGACGTCAAACAGAGGTTATTTGAGCGTAGGTGTAGCATAGTGACAGCTGACCCAGTGGCTAAGGCAGACACTGAGTGGCCGGTCTATGGCAGGCAGGTAGAGACCTCTAGCCTTCAGAGGACAGAGGGATGATCTGCAGCCTGGGCAGAACGGCCCTAAATCCCGTCACCCTGCTCACAACAGTGCCAGTTTGAAAATCCTTCCTAGAATTTTCCATTTCAGGCTGAGGTTGAAAGGGAACAGTCAGCCAGCACAGGGCTTGCTGTGTTTCGCCGTTTCTTCTGGCTGACAGGCGTGATTGATTAGAGATTGAAAGCCACCTGGAAGAGTGAGTAGGGTCTTCAGGACCTGCCTCTCAAGTGACAGTTTTCCGGAACAGAGAATTGGTCCGGGAGTGACAGCCCCTTGTTTCTTCCGCCACAGATAAGAAAACAAAACAAAGCAAAACCCCAAAAAACTCCCAGAATCTGTGGCAGGCAGGTCACCTCCCACGTTCCCTCTGTGAGTAGCGTGTAAATAATACACACGTTGAATTGCACAGCTTGGAAAATTTGCAGTCATTGTCTCGAACTGCTAGAGTTTGGAAGACGTTTTTCTTTAATTTCCAGGTATTAGCGTGTTTGAATAAACAGGCTGGGTCACCTGAGCTCCACTGCCTTCACCTAAGGTCTCCTGGTCTCCAATGGCCGCAAATGCCTCTGCGGGTCCCGGGGCTCCGGAGTGGCGGCGGACCTGGCTCCATGAGTGACTGCTTGTCTGCCTTGGCCCAGCCCACAGCACGGTGTCCAAGAGAGGCTGGCCTAGAATAAAGGCAGGCTTTCTTTCCCTTTAAGCTCACAGAGGGGCTCTCTGAAGGTAGCAGGAGAACAGAGTCCCAGTGTTCGGGGAGCTGCCCACCTTCCCTAGTACTTTTCCACCGCGACAGCCCTGTGGCAGTGGCATGCTCTGGCCTTGGAGCAGGTTTTACAAGCACCATGGAGGGGCACTGGGGAAGTCCCTGCCTGGGTCTCTGCCACAGAGACTCAGAATCTCCCAGGGGGAGATGAGCAGGGATGTGTCTGCCTAGGGTAAGTCTGCTGGCTGCGGAACAAAAGGCCACAGACTGGGCCGGAACAACAGACCTTTTCTGGGTCTGGAAATTCAAGCTGAGGACACAGGTAGGGTTGATCTCTCAGTCTACTCTGAGGGCAGTGAGGGAAGGCGGTGCTCCCAGCCTGCTTCCTTGGCTAGCCCATGCCCATGTTACCATCCTCCTCCTCAGCCGTCTCGCTGTACGATATTATGGTATTTTGTACAGGATGCGGGTCTTACAGAATTATAAGAATAGGCCACCCAGCACGACTTTACTGGGGTCTTCTTAAAAGGTTCTGTCTCAAATAGTCTCATTTGTACACACCCTGTACCTCACAGGCTGGTCCACAGGCAATGGAGTGCAGGCCTGGGACCTGGGTGAACTCTTCAGAGCCCCACCCCACACATGGGTTCTGCTTACAACCCCCTGGGCATGAGAGCTGTTCGCAGTAGATGTGCTCAGACATGTTAGCTTATGAGCTCCTGCAGGTCTCACTGCGGGTCTCACTGTGGCACCCCAGTCTGGTTGTCATTATCCCCATCGTACACACCAGGGAGCAGAGGCACAGAGAGACTAAGTAACCTACATGAAGGAACACAGCCAGGAAGTAGTGGAGCCAGGATTGGAACCCAGTTGGGCTGGATGCCTTTGGATACATTATAAACCACTTCCTTTTACTTAGTAGCCTTAGTATCCACCACGAGTCCCTTCCCAGCTTACAGAGGACTCCAGGTACATTGTCCACTGACCTCCACTATAAACAGGCTGCATCAGAAGGGCTGAAGAAGGGCCCTGACTGCCTTTGAGTTCCAGGACCAGGGACACACACTACACGAGGACCCAGGATCTGAGTTCTGTGTCATCTGTTGGCCATCGTACGCCCGCTGTGTGATTCCAAGGAAGCAATGCACCCTTTCCTCACCCTGAGTGATGACGCCAGTGTCTTAGAAGGATTTGCAGAGGGTGGCAGGAAAAGCCAACCACTGTGTTACTACGTGTAGGATGTGCCATCGTTTCCCCCAGGAGCCCTGCTGTCCCCTCATCATCTGCCCTCACAATCTGCATCACGGTGTGGTGGCCCCAGCCCCTCTGAGTACCGAAGCACAGCGACTCGGCCTCCGGAACTGTCGTCAGGACTGAATGTATACCGGGGCTGAAAACTTGGGTGCAAATAATGATCTCATTGGCATTTTCTGATGACTAGGTATTGGGAAAAGATTGGTTACTAGACAGCTTCACTCTTTTCAAACATGTCTTTTGGAAGTTTTAAGTCCCATGCATGGTTCCGTTCTGCTCCCCTGAGACCGTGTGATATGGACAAGAGAGTCGCTGGCCATGTCCCAGCCTTGTCCCAGGCCTTGTTCCTGTAGATGGGTGGCTCTCAACCTTCCTATGCTGTGGCCCTTTAATACAGTTCTTCATGTTATGCTGACCACCTCCCAGCTATAAAATTATTCTAATTGCTTCTTCATAACTCTGATTTTGCAACTGTTATGAGTTTGTTGCGTAAACACTTGTGTTTTCCCATGATCTTAGGCGTCCCCTGTGACCAAGGGGGTCATGACCTGCAGGTTGAGAACCACATGCTGTAGACGCTACCAGAACATCTCCAGGTGGTACAGTTTTGATGATAACAGCTGTTCTGCTCTTAGACCCGGAAGGTCTGCTGGGCACCAAGCTGCTGCTTGGCCCCAGGATTTAAGTGGTCAGCAGCCTGTGGCTCCCTAGGTATTGGCAGCATTCGGTCACTCACAGTGCACAAGGGGTAAGGGCTGAATGGAGTTTAGGGCTAGCCTCTTGCCCCATTAGGGGGTGGAGACAGCCTGACTCTTTTGCCCAAGAGGTAATATGGCTCCACAAGTTTCTTTGTTGCCAATGTGTTAGAGATACCAGGTTTGGATGGAAGACAGGGTAGGTCATTTCATAGGCCATAGGAATCTGGTGGAAGAGCCACACCCAGTAGGAGAGAAAGGCCCGGAGGAAATTTTCATTAAGCACAAGGTCTGTGTTGGGTTTAGCACCACACACAGCACCCAGTAAAGATAAAAAGACTTCTTTTATCCCTCTGCCTCATCCATACCACGTCCTCACTCCTGACAGGGGATGCCTGTCTAACATTCCTCTTTAACTTGAGCTCTCATGGAAGCAGAGTCCAGCTCCACCTGCAACCGTGACCTATCCCAAGGTTTGAGTCTGCTGGTGAGCACACCGCGTGAGGAGCTCCAGCCCATGGATGCCGGAGAGTCGTGGGACGGGGATAGACTTCAAGTCTAATCCCCTTTGTGTGACTGTCCAGGGTTCTTCCCGCTCTGTGATATTTCCACGGCTGGAAGGGGTCAGCACTCAGGAGAAGTCACCATGGCAGTGCAGATTCCTAGTGTACCCCACCCCACTGTCTCCTGTTCAAACCTGGGCCTCACTGCTCTTTCTTCTATGGACCAGAATGCCAGAACTGGACATAGGAGATAGGAGATGTCAGTTATCACTAGTCCCCCACATCCCAACACAGCATTGCCTAATCCTGACAACTTCACTGAGCTTCCGTTAACCCACATATAGACTGGAAGGATGCTCTATCTGCCCGATGCCTTGTTCACAGGAAGCAGAGCACCGGATCCTCCTCTTCTCTGCCTGAGCTTTGTCCCTCCATCCCAAGCTCCCTGCCTGGCCCCCTACAGCGTGAGTTCCCTCAACAGGATGTGGGAGACAGGCACCTAGCTTTTCAGCAAGTCGATTCTTACCACAGTCGCACGGCACCCCAGGAACACAAGGACCACGGATGGGGCTTCTTGGAGTTGGAGGTGACTAGTGTTTGTACTTTCTGGCTTTCTTGGAAACCACCTGCTCTTTCTATTTGTGTCAGGATTAGAACACGGAATCTTGGCAGCAGAAGATGTTACTTTTAATTAAACATCCTGAGTCTCCTTCCCTTCTAGGATGAATCAGTGAGCTCCATATGGGTGGAGGTGCCGGAAAGCAGGAAGCATGTTCGTAGAAACACAAACTCAGATGATGGCTAGGTTAACTAAAGTCAGGGATCCACATTGCTAGAAGGGCACCTGGCACGCACGGTGTCTCCATGTATGTTCATCCCTTGGCTTTGGCATCATGACTGAAGTAGGTAATAAAGCAAAGAGATGAACTGAGTCCCAGGATCAGAGGTCAGGTTGTTGGCGCTGACTCTTTTGTGTCATGTGTCCTCATGAAGCCCGTGTAACATCTCTGAGCCCCAGATTTCTTATCTTTAAAATTTGGAAATGATCACAATTACACTTTCTTCATAGGGTCATTTGCAACTTGAATAACTCAATGGAAGAGCTTTGTGTGTGGCTAAAACCCCATCCTCAGTGGCAGATTCCCCTGTGTTCTTGTGGATAACAGTTTGTATCTTTGAAGTTTGATTTAAGTAAATATAAGTTGGTTCCCAGCTATGACTCAAATTCAGTTATGGTTTTTGTGTGTGTGTGTGTGTGTGTGTGTGTGTGTGTGTGTGTGTGTGTGTGTGTGTTGTTTTCTGAATGGTCCCGTTTCTAGGTCATTGCTTTACTCTTGCAATCAGTATTGATGATATTCACTCTCTGGGGTCAGAGGCAAAGGGGTTTCCCATCCGTTCTGCCCCATGGCGGAGTGTTGTATGATCTCCAGCTTGCCTGGGCTCCAGATGGCTGCTCATGAGTTCTTGTGAGAAATAAGAAGTAAAATCTGTGGAAACCACTGATCCAGGATGCTGACTTAGCTCAGGGGAGGGGTCCGCTGTTTCAGATGTGATGCAAGGAAGGCTTACTGCTGCTTGAGCTTTTGATTGGTTTACTGATTTTTTTTTTACGGCTCCTTATTTTAATGTTTACGGTCCCAGATGGCGACATTTACAGACTCCCGAGAAGGGACAGAGAAATGATTTAGCTGAAGTAGCAAAACTGGAGGCATTGTATGGAGTCAGGATTATGCCACAGAGCCCACGAGGGGCCACTGGTTTATTTACTGTGATTTAAGTTGTCCGGCTGTTCTCTCTGCAGCCGGGAAGACAGATACCCACTGTTCACTCTGCAAGCAGGGGCTGCCCAGGGCGTTGGCAGGAGCCTCGCGAAGCTTGGGGTCAACCTGGCCTGGGTTGGGCAGCGACAAGGCTCCGTGTGTGAGAGTCCTTTGTGATTTGTGTGTTCATGTGGCAGGAAGAGATTATCCAAGTATCTGTTTTCAAGACTGTCTCAGTATGTAGCCAAGGCTGGCTTCAGCCTCGTCATCCCTCTGCCTCAGCATCTCCAATCGACTCACAAACTGATGCTCACCTCACCTTGCTCCCAACCCACAGTTCTCTATTGAGTGTGTGGTTTGGCTGAGAGATTCCGATCGGATTGTTTTGCTTTATCAGTTGCCACTTGATAGGGGCAAGGAACAGGTTCCAGGACTCCATCTTTCCAAGGATGTAGAATAAGAATGCTCAAAGTAAAAGACTAATGCAAATTCACGTTCCGCTGTCTGTCTGGGCATCAGTGTGATATGTAGTTCTGGAGCTTTGGTGACAGGATGAGCCTATGAAAATGAAAGTCCCGATGTGTTTAGTATAGACACTGTATTTTCCCCCTCAGAGTGTTTTCAGTGCACAGTCTGTATCAGGAGTCCAGATACAGACCTCAGTGAGTGGTGGGGGACGTGGCTGCACTTTTGCTCGTCTGAAACAGACTTTCTCAAACTAGGAAAAAAGAACATGCTGTCCTAGTGTGAAAGAGAGCATGCAGATAGGGGTTGTGGTTGGATAGAGTACTTGCTTAGTGCACACGGGGATCCTGGGTTTGAGCCCAGCGCTGCAAGAAAACGAAACAAAAACGCAGTAGACCTTCAGAAAGAGGGGTTGGCCGCACAGGGAAGAGCAGAGCACAGCCCTGGCACACACAGAGTCCCAAGTCCTGTCCCCAACACTGTTCTAATCAGATTTTTAAAAGTGGATTTATAGCCGGGCAGTGGTGGTGCAAGCCTTTAATCCCAGCACTTGGGAGGCAGAGGCAGGAGGATCTCTGTGAGTTTGAGGCCAAGCCGGTCTACAAGAGCAAGTTCCAGGACAGGCTCTAAAGCTACACAGAGAAATCCTGTCTTGAAAAGCCAATAAAATAATAATAATAATAATAATAATGGACTTAAGTTACACAGAACATCAAACGCACACATCCATCAGATAGTTTGCAATCCCCAGCAGACTCACTAGTATGACCTGCCGTGGCGAGGCCCCGTCCAGCCTGTCTCTTTGGGTATCCATTTTTGTCTCTTACCGAGTTGGAACCACTTATTTGGTAGTATTATCGCAGTGTTCTTTGTGGTGGCTGTGGCTCTGCTGGTCAGGTGCTCCAGGAGCCATGTGGCCAGTCCTAATAAACAGGATTTGCCCCAGCGGGGTGGAGAAAGTGGCTGCTGGGGCACGTTTCTGCCTGGGCGTCCTCAGCACCGTCTGGGCGTCCTCAGCACCATCTGTGTGTCCTCAGCACTGTCTCTGTGTCCTCAGCACCGTCTGTGTGTCCTCAGCACCGTCTGGGTTGTTGTCCTCAGCATTATCTATCTCAAGGCTGCCGACTAGTGTGGATATCTTGCCCCTCTTTCTTAGCCCAGTTAAGGATCTTTTTTTCTCTGTTTTTGGATTGGGGATGAAGGGGGTTGCATTTATGCCATAACACACATCTGGAGGTCTAAAGACAACCTTTGGGAGCTGATTCTCTCTCCTCCATGTTTCAGGGCTTGTACTCTGGCTCTGCCTTGTACGCCAAAAGCATTACACACAGCCACCTCACCAGGCCAGGAATCATTTTTATCAAATTGCTAATGGCCCCTTGGTTCTTTCTCCCTCCTTAACCTCCCCTTTTTCTGTCATCTATCCATCTACCCAGCTACCTGTTCTTGTATCAATCCTATACCTATTTACCCTTCCATCTACCTGTCTGCCTCTCTGTCGGTCCATCCATCCACCCTCTCAACCACTTTATCCATCTACCCATCCATCTGTCCCTCATCCACCCGTCCATGCACTTATCCATCTACCCATCCATCTGTCCCCTCATCCACCCATCCATGCACGTATCCACCTACCCAGTCATCTGTCCCATCATCCACCTGTCTACGCACCAACCCATCAAATCACTCATCCATCTATCCGCCCATCCACACACCCAGCCAGCCACTCACCCGCCCATCACTGATGCTGAACATCCCTGCTGTGCAGGGCATTGTGTGTACGCTGAAGGTGTGGTGATGTGTGCTCTGAGCCCCTGCTCACCAGGGTTCCCATCATCTAGCCGGCTCTGTCAGCTCCTCTGAATCTGCCACCACTCCATCTTACTGTTCATTGATCTCTTCAGCGGCTGAGTCAGCCGGACGCTCCTCCCTTCCAGTGGAGGTGCCTCAAGTGTAGAGTTTGCTACCACCTCTTGTCTGGAAATCCCCAAATATCAACTGCCCTGTAGCCTGACCCACAGCGAGACCAGGAGAAGAACTGGGAGTTTGCCCTGAGGGCGAAGGGTCACAACGCTTTTTCTAAAAGTCGTTTTCCAACACGGCTGTGATGGTGACGGTGACAACAGATACTATTTAAGGTGTTACTCTCCGTGCAGCCTCCTTAGGTCGGGGAGAGACAGCAAGGCTGTTCTGTTCAGACTCGGCCGTGATTCCTGCCCTCGCGGTTTGTTCGAGAGGGTCACAGCTTCAAGTGAGAAGTGAGATTTATTCTTCTGCCAGTAAACGTACAGCCCAGTAACGGAGGACGTTACCTCAGGCCACCCGCAGCAGAGCCTGCCAGGGAAGTATGAGCGGCCTGTCCCCTCCTCTTGTAGGCTTGCTGCACTTGCCCAAGAGGTGGGCGACTTTCTTTTTACGGCGCCATTCTGACTTCCCAAGGCTGTCACAGGTTTATAAGGAAACAGAGTCCACCAAACAGGCCTTAGTGGCGCCCTAAAGTTTATGAAATTGCAAAAAAAAAATGGTTTCATGGAAACATTTTGGTGTCACCAACTTAGAACCGTTTATGATATTTACGACACTGTGAGAGCTTTATTTAAAACACCAAAGTCACGTTTAATAGCGTCACCCGCGAGGCAGGTGTGGAAGGTCGATTGTAACAATCGTCAGACAGCAGCTCCCTGCTTTGCGAGGATGACTAGAACCTTCCGTAGGGCGTGCCACCGAAAGGGATCCTCATCCCACAGGCTCTCTCAGCTTCATCTTCCCCCACTCTGTCAAGGAACGACAGAGATGAGCGGGAATAAGCTGGAATTAACCCCATGGCGAATTCAAGACCAGCTAACGTGGGGTAATAAGACCCTGTCTTCAAAACTTTTTTTTTTTTCAATAAAGTCATGAATTTTGTTTTCCAGAATACAGTACAGATGGAAAGGCCTGACTGGAGGCCTGGCTCTCTGTCACTGTGGTTATTAGCTGTGTGGCCCTGGCAGAGTTACCGCCCCACCCTGGGCTTCTTTCTGCATTTGTAAAACACAGACACAAAACTACGTATCTCAGGGTTTGGGGAAATAGAACGTTAAGAGAAGAGAGGAGGACATGGACAGTAAAGAAGAACACCGTCGTCTGTGTACAGGTTAGTAAGTGCTAGGTTGTCAGGGCAGATTCTGGGGCCGCACTCCCAGGAGAACTGCAGCTGGTTGGATGGATGCCTGCTGACCTGTTCCCTCTTCTGGAATTTTCTCTGAAGACGGAGAGAGTCTTGTGTTTTTGAGGTCCCCTTCACAGTTAGACCAACATGGATGGAAAGGGAGTGGGACCCGTGTTTACCTTGCTGCCGGTCACAGCTTCTGTTGAGTTAACACTCTGATACTGCCACAAATAGATGAAGCACACACGGGGGACTCTTGCATGTCTGTGGTCCCAGCTATGTAGTAAATCTGAGGCCTGCATGCCTGAGGTCTGTGAAACCTGGTCTTTAAAAAAAAATCAAGCTGGGTGATGGTAGTGCACACCTTTAATCCCAGCACTCGAGAAGCAGAGGCAGGTGGATCTCTGTGAGTTTATAGGCCAGCCTCGTCTACAGAGTGAGTTCTAGGACAGCCAGGACTGTAACATAGAGAAATTCTGTCTTAAACAAACAAATAAACTAAACAAACATGAGACTTTTGTCTTCAAAGTGTGGGCAGGCAGCCAGCAGCTGCTATGAAGCACAGCAGACTTCAACCCCTGCCTCCAATCCTGCCATGTAAAAGTGAGATTTTGTTAAGATAAGGCCATGTGATTTTCACAGGTTTTCTTGAGGAAAATACCTGCCTACAGATGAAAGTATTCCTTCCACACGCTGTAAACACAACAGCCAGCTCCCAGAGGTTTGTGGGTGATGCAGCAGGTCACCCAGACACCACTGGTCTGAATGTCAGGGTCTGCATCGGGGGCTCAGAGAACCACGCTCTTGTACAGTCCCAGAGGTGACTAGCATGGCCAGCCAGACTGTGGTGCCTGACTCTTAACAAACTGGATCCACAGAGTCTTCAGGAAGCAGCGTAGCCAGTCCAGGCTGTGTCACAGAAGCTGGAATCTGGGGAGTTTGGTTAGAATTCCGAAGTCTGGACTCATGCATTCCCTGTTATAAGAAGACGGAGCGCCTTAGCTCCCTCTAAGGCCAAGCCAGAAGGGAAGATAGGACCCAAGGCGTGTAAGTTCCTGAGATGGTAACCCTCTTCCCTGGTCTTCCTGCAGCCGCGGGGGAGTAGACGGGGTCATAGTCTGGTTTCCACACTCAGGGCAGGATACCACACTGGGAATCCATTCCTCTCCAGTGAGACCTCTCGTCCCTGCGGCTAGAGATCACTTGTCTAATGCGGAAGGGAAGAGGCCCCAGCGTGTTTCTGCTGTCATCGCCTGCCTTTCTGCCCTTTATTATCTCCCGGGGTGAACAGTTCATCTGATGGCAGTAGCCTCCAAGGTTTGCATGGAAGAGGGAGAGCCCTGGTGCTATGCTTTGGAGGAAGTTGTTTCCGGGGGACCACAGCCACAGTGACACTGCTGTTCTCTTCCTGTAAGAACACGGAACAGCCTCTCGTGTTCTAGAGCAGCCATTTCAGCCCTGACATTGCCCTTTCCCCGTTTCTATAGGAAGGAGCATGGCCCCAGGAAGAGAGAAAGGGCCTGGCCCCGATTCCCTTTGGCCACAGCCTCTCCTCTGTAGGCTCATGCTCCACAATCCCGCTGTGTCCCCTGGCCAGCCAGCTGGGCCAGTGTCCCAGGGCAGCCCCAGCGCCTCCCCTGCCTGCCGACTCCAGGCTCGTCTGAATGTTCCATTCTAACAGGCTACAATCAGGAGCCTGTTCCTGCTCTGGGAAAAAAAGAGCAGCCTGCAGGCTTTTAAACTCGCTGGCTAATTTGAGGTATTTATCACTATTTAGAGAGCCTTGCTTGTGTTGAACCTATTCCCCCTCTAGCTTTGAGCAACTGCAAGGGAAGGTTGTGTCTCCAAAAAGGAAGCTTCTGGGTCCTTCCGCTGCCTCAGGCTGGATTCAGAGGGCAGACCTAGCACAGTCTATGCTTGGTCTGTGCCTTCTTCATTCGAACTGTCGGACTGAGAATGAGGCGCCATCACCACCCAGTCCAGGACCCGCTGACACATAGCCCAGCTGACTGAGCCCAACTAGGGTTCCTGACACTCGACAGAAAACTGCCCATCCGGCCTGGACTGTGGGTTCACAGTTTTCGGGTTCTCTGGTGCTGTCAAAGCTAACCAGCTGCGGAGAGCATGCTGCCTAGAATCTAATCCCAGCCCCGCCACATCCTCCTGCCCCAAGATTAGCTGTCCTGTTGACTTCCTGTAGGTTGGGTTACTCGTGGCTCCCTCAAAAAGCCTGAGCAAACTCAGGACGACGGCCAGCGTCTGGTACATAGAAAATGCTCGATTCACCAAATATTAGTTCAGAAAAGGCTCGTGATAAATCCTTTCCCCAGCCTGGGCTTGTTTTAATGAAAGCCTGGTCAGACCCAACAGCTGGCCAGCAGTGGAAGCTTGCCAACATGAACAGGAGAGTCACTGCACGGTTTGCTGGATAGCTTACTGGCCTCGTCAGGAGAGGGAAGACGAGGTCCACTCAGGCCGTGTGTGCTCTGGACAGAGCGGTCAGTGGGAGTCCTCTCACAGCTGCTTCTCTTCTTCCTTGGGATGCCAACGAGGCGACAGGAACATACCAGCCCTCAAAACCAAGACACTTCCTCCTAACCCTCTAGATCTGACGACGTCTGCCTGAGGATTTTCCATTCACGCCTCTTTCATGAACACACATACTCCCAGAAGACATTGTTTTCTGCGTTTGGTTCTCCATATGAGGAGACCACACACAGAGGGAGCGAACCTGGGTCGCACACTTTTTTCTCCAGGTCCCAAAAAACCACACCCTAACTTGGTCCCACCCCTTAAAGATAATTGGTTAACAAGGCTTCCCCTTCAGCCATCATGCCTGTGTCCCTCAGAGGACACATAGCTGTGGGCTACTGTTGTCCCTTGCATCTCGTGGTGATCATGTGGCCATGGGAACTGACGTGAAACAACTTGGTGATGACTCAGTGTTTCTTTGCTGTGCCAGGGCAGGGTGGCTGGAGGTTAAGAGCCAACCGTTAGTCGGGCGGTGGTGGCGCATGCCTTTAATCCCAGCACTCGGGAGGCAGAGGCAGGCGGATCTCTGTGTGTTCGAGGCCAGCCTGGTCTAGAAGAGCTAATTCCAGGACAGGAACCAAAAGCTACGGAGAAACCCTGTCTAGAAAATCAAAATAAAAAAAAATAGAACCAACAGTTGGTTGGAAACCTTGGCACAGTGACCACCAATCCATTCTTGAGTGTTCAGTCGCAATATCCTGGTGTTGGGACATAATGCTGTGGTGGGCCAGGGGAAGGGAACACTGGGATTTCTGCTCTCGCTTCAGGTGCTGTGGATAGATGATCTTGATGATCTTGTCCACTGTAAAGACTGGTTACTCGTATTGGTTTAATAAGACGCTGATTGGCCACTAGCCAGGCAGGAAGTATAGGTGGAGCAACCAAATTAGGAGAATTCTGGGAAGAGGAAAGACAGAGAGATGCAGTCACCAGCCAGACACAGAGGAAGCAAAATGAGAATGCCTTACTGAGAAAAGGTACCAATCCATGTGACTAAACAGAAATAAGAATTATGGGTTAAGTTGTAAGAACTAGGTAATAATAAACCTGAGCTAATAGGCCAAATAGTTTTAGTTAATATAATCCTCTGTGTGTTTCTTTGGCACCGAATGGCTATGGGACCTGGGGGAAGAGGAAGGGGGACGCCGCAGGGGGTGGAAGTGGGAGGGGGAAAACAGAAACTTCCGTCTACATTCAGGTACCTGATAAAAACAATTAAGGTCTCCTGAGTGTCCATCTCCACCCAGGAAAATACCCAACAGTGTCAGCCAGAGAGGCTTGTCCACAGAGGATACTGCCCACAGGGATGGCAGGGCACCAGGGACAGAGAATGACTCTCGGGGGCCTGTGCAGGGTCTCCCTGTCCTGCCGACGCATTGCAGGTATCTGTGCCAAATGGGGCAGGAAGGAGTGGGCAACTCCAGGGAGGGAGAATAAAGAGGCCATTGGTCCTGCTTCCTGGCAGAGTCTGCCAGGCTACACTAGCATATGGGGACGTAAGAGGAACCCCCCCCCCTCCATGAGCTGCCCCGTGACTCATACCCATTGATGATGCTAGCAGGTGTTTCTGAGCATTGGCCACCTGCCTGGCCCCAACCTCCCACCATCTAACGATGCAGGAGAGTGGTGGAGATACAAAGCCCGTCAGCCATGCTGAGGCATCTCCCAGGTCTGTCCCTCTTTATATATCTGTCACAGTTTCCAGTGACCGGAATTCTAGAGACACAGAAGTAACTAAATGTGGTAACTTTTCAAGTCAACAAAGACACCTCCTCCAGCCCACCTAATAGTTTAGTGAGTTTTCCTTAGCCCTTGTGTAAAGAAAACTGCTCAGGTACTCAAATGTTTTGTGAGCTTTGCTGCCCATCAAAGGCACCGTATCTGTGCATGGTAAGATGATTCTGTTCCTAGCCCGAAGCTGTGTGGCTTGAGTAAGTCAGACCAGCTCTCTGCACACTAGTTTTCTCGGCTTTAACACGCCGTACATACCAGGCACATACCTGTGCCTCAGTGCACATTAACTTGAGGAGTGAAATACAAAACACTTTGTCGTGTTCCAAAGAAAGGAGCTGAAGCCCTCTTAAGACATATTATTTATTCTATTGCACTGGCAGCTCAGATTAATGCAGATGTTTTCACTCAACACCTGTTTACGCATGGACCACTCTGGCCGGTGACGTGTTTAAAAGAGTCTAGACAAATGAGAAATGTACAGAGATGCTCGCGAAGCTGGACCAGAAACATGATCATGGACCTCCATTGCCTGTGAAGTCCCCATAGAGCTTATGAAGAAACCCTTGTAGGCAGACATGGCCGCAGCTTCGCGCACACTCGTGTCTCCGCGGGAATTGTGAATACTCAGGGCTCCCTCCCCAGCATGGCCGCTTTTTGGGCATCCCCCTCTGGGTGAGGTGGTCTTGTCCTGTGCAGACTTGACTTAGCTGTTTGATTTAGTGTAGAGGATGCTTTTAGTGTCTTTATCCTGAGGACTCAAGAAGCCAAATGAGACTCCGATGAATGAATACATAGATGAGCTGGAGAATGAGTCATTGAGTCAGTAAATCAATGAAGACTTAGCCAGTGGGTGGGGGCACGCATAAATGAGTGAGGGAGAGAAGTAGTGAATGAGTGACTCTGGCAAGTGGGTGAATTAATGAATGAGTGAGCAAATCCATGAATGAGTGATTGAGTCCGTGGGTGAGTGGATGGTGCTACCCAGAGCAGCAGCTGTGAGGAGCGGAGGGCCAGCCATGCTGATGTAAAGGCCAGAGGCTACTGGCTCTGGAACCGGACTCCCGGTCCTAAGCTGTGTCCTCGAGCAACTCAATTCTGTGTGCCTCGGTTTCACTTCCTGTGGGATGGGTTCCCACCAGTGCTGTTAGGGTTTCTGTGTCACCAAAAGGCTCATATGTGAACCCTTGACCCCACCATGGCAAGGCTGTTTTGGAAGATCATAGAACCGCCTTGAAGTGGGTTGATGGAGGGTGGGCCATGTTCTAGCCCCACCTTTCTGCTCTGTGAACATCACAGCTGTGCTTTTCCACAAACCTGGTCCCCTTAGACCAGGAGCCAAAATCCTCCCCCCACCTTGCCCCAGTCCTTTCTAGAAGGTACTCTGTCCCAGTGAGCGGGAAAGTCACTAATTCACGTACCTCTCTCACAGAGGTATTCTGAGCCTGAACCACACACATACACAGATCCTGTGGTGTGCTATCTGGCCAGCTCGAAACACTTGCTGTGTTACTGTTGGGTCCTTACAAAACCCACTGGCACTGTTTTGTGTGTGTAAGTCTGAGCACTCAGCCCGAGGAGCCTGCTCAGGGGTGTGTCGTGGGAGGTGGGAGCACTCGGACCCAGCTTCTCTAGAGATGGCACAAAAGCAGGGACGACTTTCCCAGCCGTAACTTTGTCCCTTCTCTTCATCCTCTGGCTGCTTCTTTCCTTGGGGCAGGAGAGCCGCCTTGTTTCCTCATTATGTATGTTTCCTGTGACAGTGACGGCGGATAGGGTTTCCACCACGCTGATGAATTCTTACACAGTCTCCCGGGGCCAAAGCCAGGCTTGCAGCACATCCAGGCTCTTTCTGGAGGGCCTGGTGAGACTCGACTCCAGCAGGGATACACAGCACGGCTTGCTTGCCTTCTAGAAGAGGAACTGTGGTGGCCCTGGGGACACCTGGGAGCCCATCATCATCTTCCCAGCTCATGCTAGACATGACTGCAAATCTCATTTGGCCGTACTAGCCATAGGGTCTAGCTACCAGGATGTGACTCTTTGGGAACCGTTATCCTTTCTGTCACCCAAGTCTTCCTCAGTGTCCTTGATTTTGGCCCCATGGGTACTTCACAGCCACGGCCTTTGAAATGAGACGATCAGTGCCCATCCCTTTCAACCCTGTAAGCCAATGCCAATTCTTCCCTTCTCTATCTTTCTTTTTCTTTCATGGTCCCTCACTTCCTCCTGTCCTTTCTAAACTGAAAAAAGAATGATGGTTTTAATAATAGCACAGTTGCCTGGCTGTTGAGAGCAGAAAATTACTCAGTGTGTAAAGTGTGCGTGATCCTAATTGGCCCCCCAAAATGGAGCCATTCTCCCTGTGACGGCTCCGCCATGGTTTTAATGCCTCTGTAACAACAAACAGCCCAGTGTCTCGGCGTGGTCAGAAGGAACAAGAGTTTCAGCTCACCAGTCAAGAGGTCCCAGTAATGGCCTATGGAATGCAGAAGAAAACAAACCTGGTCCCAGCTAGTCAGAACCGGGCCCCGTGGGGGAACAAAAGGGTTATTGAGCCCAGCGGATGGCGGGTATGAAGCAGGAGGGCACGGGGAGCAGGCATCGACTCAGCTAGTAGCGTTTTCTTGTGAACACCGTGGATCAAGGCATCTTTTTGTCATGGTGTATATATGAAAAGAAACCCAGGATATTTATGGTCCCGATCGCCTCAATGGCCACCCTGTGTGATCAGCTTTGTGCAGGTTATGTGATGGTTCTAGGAGGAATTGGGAATAAATCTTCCCAGGAGTCCAGCTGGGATGGGAGAAACCACTAGAATGTAAGGGGTAGGGCTCTGCACAAGCAGAGAAGAGCAATAGGAAGTTCAGTATGGTACATGGCCATGCTTGGCTCTGCCACCTTGGCCACCATGTTGCCAAGTTGGCTGTTGGAAATTGGTAACATGGGCCAAGGTGACGCTTTGTCCACAAGGAGCCCCACGGTTTGTTCTGGGCCTCGTTCCCTCCCACCATGCACCTCAGTCTCTGGCTCCTGCAGATCCCTCAGACTGGCCTTATACAAGCACCTGGTTCCCCTTTTCTTATTGATGGCCACACTTCCTATAGCCCTGGGCCTAACTCCATCCCAGCTTCCCGTGATGTGGGAGGTCCTTCTGTCTATGTGTTGCTTTTATCGGTTAATAAATAAAGAAATTACCTTGGCCTGTTGATAGGGCAGAACTTAGGTAGGCGGGAAAAACTAAACTGAATGCTGGGAGAAAGAAGGGCAGAGTCAGGAGATGCCATGAGACAGACGCAGGAACTTTAGCTGGTAAACCACAGTCACATGGCCACACACAGATTAATGGGTTATATTAATATATGGATGGGTCTCTCACAGACAAGCCCGGAAGCTTATCTTCTAAGTGACTCTGGAGCCTGTGGGGTTGACAGGACTCACCGCCCCAGGTGTTACTAATAAGAAATGCAGCCATTATCTGAGACGACACCCCGTTTCACTTTATCTCTTCCGACCTGCTGGAACAGTGGAAGGAAAGACTGAAGCTCGAAGTAGACAAGTCCTCCATTTGAGGAGAGTTGGCCCCTCGTCTATCTCAGAAGGGTTGACTGCTGAACCTCCCACGAGCTCAGACATAGTGTTAGGAACTAGCAGAGTCTCCATCCCAGAGGCCGCACCTGGCCCAGGCACAGTGGCCATCTTCAGGGTGTATGCAGGATGGGCTGAAAACCTCAAAGGCGTTCCTCAGGACTCTGGCGTGTGTGTGTGTGTGTATGTGTGTGTGTGTGTGTGTATGTGTGTGTGTGTGTGTGTGTGTGTGTGTGTGTGTAGAAAGTCACTTCCTGTAGCGAAATGCAGCGAGTGATTACAGGTGCAGGTGAGTCCCGTCATTGTGCAGGCCCTCCGTGGCTCATTTCCACTCAGGAGAGCATTTGTTTCAGTTCCAGGGTGAAAGCCCGAGAAAGCTCGCGGTTGGGCAGGAGGAGTCATCTCTTGCTCATGGGAGAGTCAGCCCTTTTGATCTGTTTAGTTCTTCATCTGCTGGGATCACACTCACCCACGTTAGAGAGCTCCTGCCCCACCCTGTCTGAGAGCCTGCAGGACCTGTGGCTGTATTTCAGCTCTGCCCTTGGAGACAAACCAAACAGAGAAATGGGCCACTACACAGACAGCTCAGAATTGCCCCAGTGTGGGTCCCACCAAGAGTATGTGGACCTGGTCTTTATGCATGGTCCATCTCCACGGGGCATAGTCTTTGTTTTTGCTACTCTGACACAGACTAGAGAAGGGTGGTGTTCCCTCTATGGTGCAGGGATTTAACCTTGATGGTGTCTGTTTATCATGGAAGCCATCTCCTGTGGGAGTGCAAGCTGCCCCACGTCATCTGTTAATATGTTTCGTCCAGCAATGGTCTCCTCTGACAGGGAGCAGCGCAAGTCGGGGTCTGGATTTGAAAGTTCCTGTTGGCACTGCCTAGCCAGTTTGTGTAACCATAGCAACCAATCATAGCTACAACCTGTTCTCGACTCTGCTGGGAGAATGCCTAACAAGCTTTGTGGCCCATCTCTGAATTACCTCGCGAGGCTAAGATACGCTCCTCTCTAAAAGGTGACTGGCCTCTGGCGGTGCGGGGCAGGCTAAAGAAGGGCGAGCAGAAGGGAGGATGGGTGTCAGCTGTGAGAGAGAGAAGGCAGCTGGGCTGAAGCCTCAGCCGCAAACCTTCTGCTCACTGAAGGAGGAGCCGGCACCTCAACAACCGAAGCTCAGACTTCAGCATGGCTGGGGCTGTGCTGTCCCCCGTGAAGGAGTGTCTACGTGTGAAAGTCGTTGATGTCATCGTGGGGAGGATGGGAAGTGAGTTGCATTTGCGATCGCTCTGCGGTTGAATCCTGTTTTCACTTTGAATCATATCTGGATATGGCCCTGCGGTTTTGTTAGGACACCAAACCTCCGAAGGTTGAAAGGCAGCTGTGGCTACACTGCGCAATTTTCCTGTAACGGAAGCACCCACGGAGGAAGATTTCTCAGGAAGTAGTAAGATACGATGTTTACCAGCCAGCTGCCCGTCTGAGCCCTTGCTACTTCCCGGGGCCGTCCTCACTTGGCCAGCCCCAGACTGTCATGCCCTAGGGCCAATTTCTAAAACCTACAGTTTTATTTAACACTTGAATTTTGTTTGTTGTTTCTTAGGCCTACTGCTGTGCAGTTGATAGATACCTAGTAGATATTTATCAGATGAAGGAAGGAAGATACACACGTGTGAGATGAAGGGGTGCCTCATATGTATGAGAAACATCAGCCCTGGATTCAGTCCCATCGAGTAAGCCAAGCTGCAGGGACCTGGAATCCTACCAAGGCTGCAGAGGAGAAGGGCAGAGAGGTGAAAACGTAATCCCATAATGCTTAGCACTCGACTGTCAGCAGAGGAAACATGGGGAGAGTGAGGAGACACAGCTGAACCAGGAGGTGGGCAGACCCAAGCCCCAGGCCGGTGCACTGCCAGTGGGGACGGGGCTCCTCCTGAGCACCTGTGCCTGTGTCCACTGTTTTTCTTTCAAGAAGGATTGTAGAACAAATAAGAATTGGTGTAGGTGGGTGGATGAGTAGATGGGTGGATTTGTTTGATAGATTGGTGGATTAATAAAAAGATGGTCAGGTGAGTAGACGTATAGGTGGAAGGGTGGGTGGATGGATGGGTTGATGATGGGTGAGAGGATGGGCAGATGATGGATGGATTGTGGATGGGTGTGTGGATTGGCGGATGATGGATGGATGATGGGTTGATGAATGGATGGATGGGTGGATGGATGGGTGGGTGGGTGGATGGGTGGATGGATGGA
>NW_026067932.1:9432658-9518955 GCF_014885135.2 Alexandromys fortis
GGGTGGATGGATGGGTGGGTGGGTGGGTGGATGGATGGGTGGGTGGATGGATGGATGGGTGGGTGGGTGGATGGATGGGTGGGTGGGTGGATGGATGGATGGGTGGGTGGGTGGGTGGGTGGATGGATAAACAGATTCTGGAGTGGCTCTCCAGATGGGGCAGTAAAAAGAGTATTGGCCTTGAATGGCAGTGCTGTTCACTCTCTCTGACCCCAGTTCTGCCATCTTGAAATGGAAATGATAAACCCTGGGCCTCCCTCAATCTGGGGACCATGGAGTTGCTCGGATTAAACCCCAGACCCTTGTGGTCAGTGCAGAGCAGTACAGTTCAGGAGACTTGCTATCTCCGTCACCTCTCCCCCAGAGCTTGCCTCGCTGCCTGTGTGTTGTGATTGAAGTCCGAGACTGAGTTGAAATCCTCGTGAGTCCCACGATCGTGTTGGGATTCCTCCAGCAAACCTCGTGTGGATTTTTTGCCCTGCTTCTCGGCTCCCAAGCAATTTTTCTTCAGGTGGAGGTTGCCAAGATTTTATGGCTGTTTGGTTATCTTATCCATCCAGATGGTTAGCATTCGTTTATGCTGAAATAAATGTGCAGAACCTCATTTGTCTTATTGCTCCAGAAACATGAGGTGTAAGACCTAAGAAAAAAATCTTAATATATAGCCTCCCGCAAGGGCCAGGGTGTGATGTGACTACACACTTTATCATTCTATTGGGTCTGAAAAGCCTGCTTTTCTGCCCCTCCATATTTATGTATAAGCAAATTAGGTTGTTTGGTATAAGAAACTCAGACTCGTTTTATGACTTTTTAATCCATATGCTTGCCTTGTGTTACTTAACTGCTTTTCATTGAGAAAAAAAATAAGCTGTGATTTATTACCTGATGATAAATTTCAAACACCTCTCTATACTTTTTAAAACATTAATCATTAGGCACAAGGTTAGAATTGGTGACCGGGGATTTAAAGACTCATTAGCTGTGTGGCTCGGGTGTGGCTTTCAGCCTGGCACAGCTGCATCCCCCTCCAGCCCACTGTGAGGATGGTACAGCACAATAGATGGGATCCGACTCCCTTGTCAATGCCATCAGGTAGGGCTGTGGTGGCAGCCTCACTAGTGGGTTATCTTCCAGGGTTGTGTCTGATTTCCCTATGGAGCGAGTTGAGTCAAAATTGGAAGCCCTGGCCTTGCTGGGACTGGTCCTCTGCTCTCCGCCAGGATCAGAGGGTTTTTCCAAAAAGCCCTTGTGTCATCTGGGAACTTCTGAAGCAGGAACTCACCAAGGTTCTCATAGGAGCCGGCATTTCCACACGGTGATTCATGGGACATCATGACTGTTTTTTTCTAAAAGTCAGATCTTCCTGGCCAAGTTCCAGAGGCTGGGCTATGGGACGGTTGTATTGTGGTAGACAGTCATCTGTCCCCTCGGGTACAGAAGGCACCAGCGACTGAGTAGGTGATTCATGATGTCTGCAATGAAAAAAAAGAAACTTGGTTCTAGGGCTGGGCCCACACAAGCTCAGTTACAATGTGTCACTTCCTGTAAGACTCTTTAAGACTTCCGGTCAAAGCTTACAACTATGACTAATGAGGTTTCGGAATCTTCTAAGTGGAGCGTTTGGGCTTTTATTGGTGTTATTTTGTTGGGGGCGGGGTTGTTTTAATTTTATGAAGTTTTCTTTTTAAAAACATATTTAAAAATCACACCCCAAAATTAACCAGACCCAAATTCCAACTCCTTGAACTTCTATACAGTTAGAATAGGCATTTGGAATGGAATTTCTGGGGCTTCACATTAAGTTTTATAATATATATATATTGCTCATAGCTACCACTAAAACCAAAAAGAATCGGACGTTGGAATGTTTTCATTTTGTTTAGCTATTTTACACATCAGGTCTGCAAAGGCTGGTATGGAGATTGGGTGGGAGTTTGTTTCCAAGGTGCCGCTGCTCCTGTCTAGTTCCCACAGACTTACAGCGAATACAGAAGCCTTTCAGGTTCTGTGGGACTAAGAGTAGCTGTGCCAAGGCCAAGGCCTAGGGCTCCAGGACCAACAGGGCACAAGCCGGACACCCACAGAAATAATGGACTTAGTTACATGAGTTATGTCACACGTCTGTAAGAAAAGCAGGCAGGGGCTTTTGCTGTTCTTGTGTTTGTTTTGAGACGGTCGAGGCTGATCTTGATCCAGCTCCTGAAAGTCGTCCTCTGACCCCCAAGCAAATATCATGGCATGCATTTGTGATTTCAGCACTAGGAAAGCAGAATCCAGTGGGTAGAGACCCAGCAAGTTCCAGGCCATCGAGAGGCCCTGTCTCAAAAAACAAACAAACAAACAAAAAAAGTAAAATAAAATAAAAATAAAATCAAGGTGAGCAGTGTCTAAAGATAGTGAGGTGGTTCTCTGGCCTTTACATGCAAATGCACACACGTTTATCCCACACATGTATGCATGCTCAATAATAACAGCAACAACAACAACAACAACAACTATAAATGGGCAACTAATAGGATTTGGCCTATGGGTTGTGACAGAAGTGACCTCTGATGGGTGTCGAGCCCCTTCTCTTTCTCAGCAGCAGTGAAACACATTCTTCCCCAATTCTCACCTCTGTGACTCAGAAGCTGCGCATAAAGAGGGTGTCCAAAGCTCTTTTGAGTCTCCCACACTTAGCCCGTTCAGCACAGCCAGAGTTCCTACCAAGTCTGCTGAGTGTTAGTTAGTATTGCGGGCATGTCTCAAAGTTAGTTTCATTTTAAGAAAACAAACTGGACTTTTGAGAGTTGAACACTGTGCGTGTAGATGAATATCCATCGTGTTTAATCAGGAAGTCTTACCTATTCTCGAAAGGAAGACTTGTCTGCTCGGAAGGACATCTGTATTTACTCTTTGTACCTGAACGCAATTCAGCCAAACGTGATCAAATACTTTAACTCGGACTTGGCTAACAAAGAGCAGACTTTTCCTGCCCGGTGTGAACTGGGGACTCATCCTTCTGCCTAGCAACTGTTCTCTCTTATACACAGTGAATAACTAGGGTACATTTTCTGAGCTTGCGGGTTCCAAATGGCTGCCTCAGAAGCCCCTAGAATGCTGGTTAGAGATCAGACTCGACTCTGGACAAGGTCTGCAAACTTGTATTAGAACAGACCGTCCCTGTGGTTTTTATACATCGTAAGGTGAAGGACTGTCCATCTGGGTCGGTGCTGCCCTAAATGGCCTCCCAGTCACGTGGGACTCTAACATGTAGCCGAATGAGCTGTGCCATCGGTACAAAACACACACGGACCTCAAAATACTAAAGGATGGGTACAAAGAGGTGAGCTAGGTCCTTCGTCAATGTCTGTTACATTTTGTTTGATCATGAAAAAGGATAATATTTTGGATACATTAAGTTAAATAAGTGATTCCTATCAATATCTGTGTCATTTGACTTTTTACTGTGGCTGTTACCAGAGTTTGCAGTGTGTGTGTGTGTGTGTGTGTGTGGCTTGCACTCTGTCTCTGTGGGACACCGCTGGTCTCAGCCATCAGTGAGTCCCTGAGAGCACTCGACATCAGGGGAATTGGAGGTAATGGTGGGGCCGAGCACCTCAGTCTCCCCTACAGTAGCAGTGACCTAGAAGGCTCACTCTGTGGGGTGAGGAAATGATGCCATCCCTGCTTACAGATGGATGAGCTGGGATGGCCCCAGGAGTCCTCTGGAATTCTACCTCCTGGGGCAGCCCTTCCCAGACCTCCTTGTGGGCTCTCCTATCTAGGAATAACCCGGTTTGCCACCCCAGGTTGTGGCCTCTGTCCTGCTTACGGCTGTCCCCACAGAACCATACAGCTTTTTGTCCTGCGGCCTGTAATCTGTGACTCAGCTCTAGAAATGCCACATGAAACATGAAACAGTCTTGGATGTGAAATGCTGCGTTTGTTCATCCGCTACCCATCTACTATTTTTTTTAAAGAGAGATTAAAAGTCAATGTTCGTTCTTTCAACTAAATTCTAATACTGCAGGGGCAGTGAGATGGTAATACAGTGAGCGGAGGGAAGGGGGTGCAACAGGAAACGTTTGTTTAAAAATATCGGTAGAGGGTTGAGAAGATGGTTCAGCCAGAAAAGCACTTACTGCACAAATGGGGGCTACCAATTCGACCCCCAGACCCAGAAGCTACATGAAAGAGTCAGAGGTGGGGGTGGGGTGTGCGTATAATCTCAGCACTCAAGGAGGCCCATCTCTAGGGCTTGCTGGCTAGGGAGCCTGATTGTGTGATGTTTGATTCTTTCAGCTTTTTTTGGGAGGTCCGCCACTTAGCTCCCAAGTAAATCACACGGAGGCTTCTTGTTAGTTATGAACGCCTGGCCTTAGCGTGGCTTGCTTCTTGCCTGCTTTTCTTAACTTAAATTATCCCATCTACCTTTTGCCTCTGGGCTTTTTCCCTTTCTTCTGTTATCCACTTTCGCTCTTACTCCTGGGCTGGCTGGGTGACTGGTCCCTGACATCCTGCTCTTCCTCGACCTGGTTCTCTTTCTGTTTATCCTCTCTACCTGCCAGCCCCGCCTGTCCTTTCTCCTGCCGTTCTGCTCTTCGTAAGACCATCAGGCGTTTTAGACAGGCAAAGAATCACAGCTTCACAGAGTTAAACAAACGCAGCAGAAACAAAAGCAACACACCTGAAAGTAATATTCCCCAATAGAGCCTGGCCTCATCAGGCAAGCTCTCCGAGAGAGAGAGGCCCTGTCAAAGGAAGGAAGGAAGGAAGGAAGGAAGGAAGGAAGGAAGGAAGGAAGGAAGGAAGGAAGGAAGGAAGGAAGGAAGGAAGGAAGGAAGGAAGGAAGGAAGGAAGGAAGATAAAATCACAGAAACCTACCCTGAAGCCCCAAGAACACAGACACCCACCTTCTGCTCTTGTTTATAAGAAATGTATCTATAAAGTTGTTGCCTAATTACTGTGAAAATGACTGCTTACAGGACAGGATGGTGGTCAGAAGACAATTCCTGACTTACATGCCAACATCCACCGTTAGGTCTCTCCTTACCTCAGTGTCCTTGTCCGTTAAGTGGGGAGAATGTGAGTTGAGCACCCAGAAACCCCAAATGTGGGTATGAAAATCCCACATTAAAAATGAAATTGTTAAAAGATAGTGTCTAAAATTCCCTTCAGCCCCTGTGTTTAAGGTATATGTCAAACAAATGAATCCCATGTTTAGACTTGGGTCCCGTCTCCAAGGTTTAGCATTTGTATGTGCAGCTGTTCCAGAGTCTGAAGGGGGAGCACTGTTGTGCCAGGGTTTTGAGTGAACAAGGACTATCCCGCGTGCACTAGCGATCAACTCACATGGCTGTGGAAGGGGCGCGTGAGAAGGTGTGTGAGGCAGATGGCTCGGTGGCTGGCACCTCCCGAGGTGATGTTGTTGCCTCATTGGCTGCCCCTCCCCCAACGGCCTTTATCCACTGCCTTCAGGAGGGATGCTTCTCGCGTCTTGCTGCCACTTTTATGGAAAATGACACAGTAAAGGGGTTAATACGGCAACATCTGTGAGGTTTGAAAAGGAATTCACGGGATTCAGATGAACAGTAAGCACAGGATGCCTGCCCTGGTCCGGCCCCTCACATTTAACACACCAGGATCTCGTTCCTTCTCCTGACTCCATTTGACACAAATGGAGAAACCCAGAGTAACTGTTCAAGTCTAATCTGCCAGTAAATGATAAAGCTGAATCTAAACCCATGTCTTCCTGCTCAGAAGGTCCCTTGCTCTTTCTAACACACTTCTTTCTACGAGAGGGATAGGATCAGTCCTTGGCTGTACCCAGAAAAACTATTCCTGTAGTGACACATGTCTTGCTACATCAGCATTGAAGACCTGGTAAAAAAATAATCATGGAATCTAAAATCCAAACGCCCCTGCTTCCTGAAAGTCCTGAATGAGGTGCACCCAGTAGAAACACTAGCGTGGGGTGGGGATTCCCACTCCTCAGAGGCCAGGGAAGCCGGAGCAATAGCAGGCCCTGTAGGAGTTTACAGATCTCACTCCCACACGAGTCCAGGAGAGGCTAACACCACAGTGTTCAGGAACAGGTATCACTGAGCCAGCCAGTGTGGTCCCTCCAAGTCCAACCTTAGGATGTAGGAACCAGGACCTGCATCATCAGTATGTTTGTGTTTGGTTCTAGTTGGGTTGGGCAGGCCTGGGGAGTCACATACTCTGAAGCCCACGTGTGACCGAAGACAGATGGCCATGGCACTACCCACTCCCTCCAGGCAGAGGTTTCCAATATTTCCCAAGTCCAGTTCACCTTTATTTGAAGTTGGAGTGGGACTCGGAGGTTCTCGTTCACAGAACAAGAGGTGCTGGATGGTACACCTCACAGAACCATGTGTACGCTCCAAATACCTGGTCATCTGACCCCCAAAGTCACCTTGGATTCACCAGTTTTTAAAAAACAAAATGATAAAGACAAAACAAGAAAAAAAAAAACATAGTCTTTTACAGCTGGTTGGCCTGGAACTCACTGTGTAGACCAGACTGGTCTCGGACTCAGATCTGCCTGCCTCTGCTCTTACTAAAGGCGTGTGCTGCCTTGGCTGGCCCTGGAAACCCATCTTTTATTCATCTGATCACTGGTCCCAGAGAATGCAGAAGCCCATTTCCAAAGATGCGTAGTGGAGATAGTGTCTATATGGGTGTCCCCAATGATTGCATTGATAGTGAAGGGTGTCCCCATGTCAGTGTTGAATGCACTATTGCCGTTTCTCGTCACACACCTCAGTGGAGTCCAGCACGTTCTAGAAGCTTAATAAGTAAAGCTGTGCTCTGTGCTGTTCTAGTTAATCTTCTGAAGAATGCCAGGAGAGCACGTGATAGCCCTAATGTGTAGGTGTGGAAACAGTGGTATGGGAAGGCTTGTTCCAGGCCCAGCTCCAGCTCCAGACTTCAATAGGAAGATGCAGATGTTTGGTCGCTGGAGGCCTGGCTCACGGGATCCTTCCTCCCTTTGGAAAGCTCCAGGGAGCAGACAGCTCTTTGCCCCAGTGATTGAAGGGCTCCCAGGCACTGGGGCAGATGTCTCCCGCCTGTTCCCTGGGCCCCTTGCCCAGTTCCTCCCTGCCCTGCACAATGTCTTAAAGCATGCTGGAAACATTAACTTGTCTCCTGCTATCCGTCTTAGCTAGGCTAACTCTGACAGTACAATTTCAACGTTCCTCCAAGGGCAGACAACAGGTCACAAGAATATCGATAATGGATCCCAGGCAATTGGACACAATTCAGATCTGATAGGAACCTGCGCCTTCCTCACCCTGAGCCCCAGGCCTCCTGTTGTGCCCACAGTTTCAGGGTACCCCCTTCCAGGAATGGCTTGGCTCTAACGTGGCTGGAGGGGACAGTGGGATGATAGGTCCTCCTCTGCCTAGGGATGGTGACAAGGTCAGCAGGCCTCAGCCTCTCCTCTCCTGGCCCCTTCCGAGTCATCCAGCACTCCCTCGGCCATGGTCCCTGTATACTCCCCAGGGCCCAAGCCTTGTCTCCCCTGTTCCATTCTCCATCTTCTGCAAAGAAAGATATGTGGTGGGGGGAGGCGCCTCTAAGATACTAAAACCCACAGAAGCACATGTGCCCGGTATGAAGAGGCTCTAGCCTGACCTTGAACATGGCTTTCCCTCACCTCCACTGCAGTCTCTCTGACTTGCAGTCTGGACTAGATCTATCCCAGTTCATCTCTCTTCTACCTAAACCCCTTACTGAAGCCAGAACTGTTAATCCAAGTTGGACCATGTCTCTCCCTAACTCATGCCTTCTAGGGGTCCCACCCAGCACAGAGTGAGTCCTGGCATGCGCCTCTACCCCAGGCTCACCGAGTGCTCAACACCAACTCCAGCACAGCCTGACTTGCCTTTTGGTCACCTCTCTGTTCATAGTTCCCCTCCCATCTCGGCAAGGCTAGGCTTTGAGACTCCATGGAGGGCCACGTGAAAAGCGTTCAGGGCAGTGCCCCTCTGCGGCCATTAGCTGCTGTGTGCATTCCCAGAGGTCCCGTGGGGGCCGTTTCCGAGCAGATCGTGTTTGCTCAATGGGACTCTGGCCAGGTGCCTGGCCCCAGGCGGGAACTTGAGTGTGTGTGGAACTGAGGCGAGGAGACAAAGCCGGAAGGTGGTGCAGGCTAGCATGGTGTGAACCTAAGAGTTCTGAAGCCTGGAAAGGAAACATGTCAGCCGGAGGTGCGCTGGGCTGGGGACAGTTTCCCATGAGGAGGAGAAGCCGGCAGAGCCATACCTCAGGCACGCCAGCACACACTCTGGTGTCTTTCTCTCTCTCTCTCTCTCTCTCTCTCTCTCTCCCTCCCTCCCTCCCTCCCTCCCTCCCTCCCTCCCTCCCTCCTGGAGGCTTGAGTCATAAGCCTCTCAGGATGAAGCCTGTGACCCACATCTCTTGGTCTCTTTCCAGACAGCCCACACGAATCCAATGTTTTGATTAATTCATAATTCGAAACAGTCTCTGTCCTCGGACAAAGTCACCCTGTTAGGGTCCCAGAACCCCAGCCTGAAAAGGCCTGAAATGCAGGTTGATTTGACTCCAGGCATTTGTCCCCCAAGATAGGAGGGAAATGGACGGGTATCACATCCTGTGCCCTGGGGCTTCTGTGGCCCCGGCCTCTCTCCACAGCACTTAGGAGAGGAGGAGCGTGGGCCTCTGAGGGGTGTGTGGGGCTGCACACTCCGCCCTGTTTATGCGCCACGTGCCTCAGGATGTTAAGAAAAGGACAAGCTTGGAACCCTCCTATGAAAAACAGCTCAGCCTGACTCTTTCCTTCAAAGAGGCTGGCGCGCCAGCTGTATGCTGTGGGCACAAGTCTGCCCCATGTCATATCTCTGTTTTCTGAGTGGGAGCTTCATGGTCAGGAAGGTGTGAAGTCCCTGAATCCTAGTCTCCATCGTTAACTCGCCCTCTGAGCCTCTGGTTTCTCGTCTCTAAAATGGACATAATTACCTGCAGAATTTGTGGGAGAACTAGGGATTAATAATCATGTAATGGGCTCAGTGCATGCTGGGTACTGGGCTCAGTGCATGTTGGGTACTGGACTCAGTGCCTTTTGGGTACTGGATTTGGTACATGCTGGATACTGGGCTCAGTACATGTTGGGTATTGTGTTCAGTGCATGCTGGGTACTGGGCTCAGTGCATGTTGGGTATTGTGTTTGGTGCATGCTGGGTACTGGGCTCAGGGCATGCTGGGTATTGTGTTTGGTGCATGCTGGGTACTGGGCTCAGGGCATGCTGGGTACTGGGCTCAGGGCATGCTGGGTAGTCAATCTGCAGGAGCTGTCACTCACTGACCCGTTGCAGTAGCGTTTATTGAGCACCATGTCTGTGCTAGGCAGGAAAGAGAACAATACCCTGGACCGCTGTCAGATAATAAACCCAGGCAGATAATAAACAGACAAATCAATCAATGAGTAGTAGGTCGGCTTAGGTAGCATGACAAGAAAGGAGGATTCACGGAGCAGCCAGCAGCCTGGGAGCAGGGTCTGATGGCAGGGAAAGAGAAAACAGGAAGTGAGCAGGTTACACCACGTGAGGCTGGCACCCCCTCTCGCTGTCCAGTGCGTCACACTCGGCTCCGTGCACCCAGCTACTGTCCTTTGATTTCTGGTGATTGACAGCCCCAGTCGTCCTCCCCGAGATGGGCCATATTTTTGGGGAGCTGGCCTTAATAACAGAATCAATCAGACTAGAAGTATTTCCAAGAGATCTAGGGGGCGTGTTCTCATCACAGCAGCACCAATGTTAACACAGAGAACACAGCTATTGAGAGAAGGGGAGAGAAGGGCTGGAGGGATGGCTTAACAGCTAAGAGCACTGGCTGCTCTTCCAGAGGTCCTGTGTTCAAGTCCCAGCAGCCACATGATGGCTCACAACCATCTGTAATGAGATCTGGCGCCCTCTTCTGGCCTGTGTACACGCAGGCAGAACACTGTATGCATAATAAATAAAGAAATCTTTTTAAAAAGTGGAGGGCGAAGAAGAGAGCTTTAAGGAGGGCAGAATGGCTGCCAGGGGCTATGTGGAGACCTGCTTCCACCCTTGACAGACCGTGGCAGGCCAGTCCTGTGTCTTGTGTCCCCACCCCCACCCCACTTGTTCATGCCTCTCTGTCCCACCTGTGTTGCTGCCTCATCAAGTGTCCCCGCCCTGAGCAGCCCACTGGATTTCCCTCCTGCCCTTTGTCCCCACGAAATTACCCAGGGTCTTTCACACTGTGTCTCATTTTATTCTGGACAAGTCATGTGCCAAGAGGACCAGAAGGCTGTCTCCCGAGAACCTAGACAAGCGGGTGACACAGAATACAATTGCCCCCTCTCCTTATCTTCCCCTTTATCCCATTTCACTTTTGGAGGTTTGCATTAGCCATGCTCAACCGTGCTCCACAAATATTAAATAGAAAATTACAGCAAGAATTCACAGGCCTTAAAATCCTGGCTGTTCTGAGGCCCGCGATGAAATCTTGCACCGCTATCTCCATCTTTCCTGAGGTATGAATCATCCCGTGATATCCATGATGTACACACTGCTCACCCGTTAGTCGCTCATCGCCTTGGCTGTCAGACTGCTTCCGTGAGGTCACGGTAACTCATTTTAAGGTGAGCCCCGAAGTGCAAAGGGGGTGGTGGTGGCAGTTCATACACAGCAGAGAGGGGCAGAGCAGGGCAGGAAAGTACTTCTGGGAGAGAGAAGGTGAAGGTTCTCAACTAATAAGGACACGAGAAAGCAGTTGCCGAGGTTGCGGAGCTGTGTGGGAAGAAAGACTTGTGGAATCATGGAGACGGGGGAAGGAATTCGTGTGAGCTTTGCTGTTGTCTCAGACTAACATCCGTAGAGCACACACCCCGCCCTTGGGAAGGGACAGCCGCAGCTGACTGTAGGATGCACAGGGGAAGAGACCCCCGTGTGTGGCGCACGGCTGGGTCACCCCACCTGCTTTCGCACCTTGACACCGGATAAATGATCTGAAATCAGCGTTTGAAAATCAAATAGACAGGAGCTTTTCAAACGTCAGAGTGGCTGGGCGCTTGTGTGTGTGAGGTCCTGGGTTCAGCTCCCAGGACGAGCCCATGACATGGGGTCGGGAATTATCTGTAGTATGGTGTATTTCGGTTCCACTGTGGATCAGTCACGTCTTCACAAGAAACTTTCTTGTCCCAGAGACCAAAAAGACATAAAGCGGTGGATCTCAACCTTCCTAAGGCTGCACAATGCTCTCCAAACATAAAATTACCTTGTTGCTACTTCATAACTATAATTTCACGGCTGTCATGAATCATAATATGAATGTCTGTGTTTTTTGATGGTCGTAGGTGACCCCTGTGACGGGTACATTCGACCTCACAGGGGTCACGGCCCACAGGTTGAGAACCACTACCATAAAGTTGGGGTTCTGGAGACCAGAGGCGGAGCTTGGGGATAAGATTGCTTTGTTTTCTGTTAGCTGAGACAAATGAACAACTCTCTGTAGAGCAGACCCCGTGTCTCACTAATGTGTAGGGCTTTTACACACTTGCACGGCGTGTGTGCATACAATGCATATATACCATACACCCACACAGGCACACAAACACCTACAACACACTCATAAATGCATGCTTGTGCATCCAAATACATATGCACATGCAGACATTGGCATGTAGACACAGGCACACATGAATACACACTCACAGCATGCTGGGTTGTAACCTTCGTGGGCATGGCTGCACACACGTGTCCATACCACAGCGCCCTAGAGAGGGACAGCGGAGGACCTTCCAGGTAGTACAAGGTGAAACCACACGTGTTAAACCGGCCTGAGTTCACAGTGCAGTGTGCTTAGCCCTGTCCTAGGATTCCAAGGGACCCAGCCGCACCTGCCCTGTGTGAGCTTTGATGAAGAATGACAGGGAACATGTGTGTGCTTGTGTGGGGTGGCACCCTTCAGGCCTAACTGTCCCTACCTGTCCCCACAAGGACAGTCTGGCTCTAAGGACAGGGAGTCCTCATCCGTGTCCATGCCCACACTAGCTCCATAGATGGCCTGAGAGGCCAGGGAGTATAGGTGTGTTGCCTCCCCATTTTGGGGGAGTGCTGGGGGGCTATTCTCAGAGGCCCTTTGTGCCAGGGAGTTGAAAGATATAGTGACTTAAAATCACCCAGCTAGGGAGATGCAGAGAGGAATGGGGCCTGCTTTACCTTCCCCTCATCGGGGAGCTTGTGGGGAAACCTATAGGACCGTGTCCTCTCAAGAGGAGCAGGATTAGTGACCGCGGTTACCTGCCCTCCTGCCCCCATAGGGCTCCACAGCCACTGCCTCGGGAGCCTGCCTTACATGGGGCTCGGCACACTTGAGCCAGAGAGACATGATGAAGTCCGTGGCCATTCCTTCCTTGCCCCAAAGCATCAGACGCGGTAACCACTGTCGCCCCCACCCCGCTGTGGGACCTTGGCGTATTGTCCAGTCACCCATGCCTCAGTCTCCCCATTTACAAAGTGGGGAAGAGCTCACGGCCCAGTCCTCATGTGTGCTTGTGAGTGCATGAGTTGCCTTAGGAAGACTGGAGGCACACGCTGTCACCTGCCCCAGACTGCTGGGGCCCCATGGGCTCTAAGCCCCATGTGGGGCTGATGTCAGACACATTCTAGGAAGTATTTGCCAAAGATGGGAGTGTGATAGTGTTCCGGCCATGCCAGGGCAGAGGAAGCAGCTCAGATGCTGTGTGAGAAAGTGAAGGAAACATCGTGGGAGCTCTCACTTTCTGACGTTGCATCTTGGTGCGTCGCAGCACAGATGTGTCCTGTGGTTCTGGAAGCCATGTCAG
This sequence comes from Alexandromys fortis, assembly GCF_014885135.2. NCBI lineage: Eukaryota > Metazoa > Chordata > Mammalia > Rodentia > Cricetidae > Alexandromys > Alexandromys fortis. Next base: position 9,445,500 of record NW_026067932.1, read on the forward strand.
CATGGGTCCCATATGGCTGCAATCCACAGGCCTGTAGCTTCTACCTCCTCTTCTCCTCGGAGGTGATGCCGGCCCGCTGGAGCCTTTCCCCTGCTCACCCCCGTGTCCCCTGACTCTCCCTCTGCAGGAAAGCTTCTGTGATGAGTGGCATGACCCGCTAATCCAGAACCACCCTGTACTTTAGGTTCATGTGGTTAGCAACAAGTCTTCCAACTGCTCCATCTCTCGCCCCTAGCCAAAGAACGCTATGTACCCACCGTCTGGGGCTGGGGTGTTTGCCTAGCTCATGGCCACAAATGGTTTTGGGGGGGAGTGACGTGGCTCCTTTGCCTGGGGCTGTTCCCGTCTGTTCTCGGGGAACCTTCGCTGATGGGGCAGGAAAATGAGACCTCAAGGGAGGAATGACAGCTCAGACTCAGCCGTGACTTGATCGTCACACACATGCCCCTAACCCAGCATCACCCTGGGCTGCCTGCTACCACACAGGGCCCATCTTGTCTTCATAAAGCAGTCGCCTGCTCCTTCCCGTGATGGCTCCGTGGAGTATTCTGTTGCAGCTCCCACCTAACCGATGAGAAGATGGTGGCAGAGAGAGTGTTGATGATTTGAGCTCACAGAGCCCATCAGTGACAGAGTGAGGACTTGGGCCCAGCGACCTGGACTCTGGCCTCCCTGTCCTCGCTGGGCCTCTGCTTCTGCGCCTTCAAACTGCCTGTTCCAATTCAGTAGCACATCCCTGGAGCTCCTTATTACTCCCCACGGCTGAGATCAGAACAGTGAAACCAGGGATAGTAGTGTAGCCGGCCTCCCAGAGACCCCCAGGCTCCGTGTCTGCACCTCACAGCCACGCTGTCCGTTATTGTTGGGGAGTTGATGGAGGTTGGCTGGTTCTGTCTCCCCCACCCCCATGCAGGCAAGTCGTCACAGCTGTTTTAATGCCGAGAAGGGACATCATCCCTCCGTGCTCGCGAGACTGTCATGGGGCCAGCCTGCAGACTCTGCCCAAACGCTCGTTCATTAAAAGTGTTGCTCTGACTGGTAGCCAGTTCAGGTGAAGTTATTGGTCACCCAGCAGCAGCACTTTTTGGGCTTTATAGACTGATTTATGTGCCTTCCTAGCTGGGATAGCTCATTACTGTGCATATTCTTTAAGAAGGCACATTCACGAGCCGGGTAGTGGTGGTGCACGCCTTTCCTCCCAGCACTCAGGAGGCAGAAGCAGGTGGATCTCTGTGAGTTCGAGGTCAGCCTGGTCTACAGAGTGAATTCCAGGACAGCCAGGGCTACACAGAGAAACCCTGTCTCAAACAAACAAACAAACAAAAGAGGCACATTCACAGGGAAACAGAGGACTGGCTGCCCTGAGGGACTGCCCCCACACACACACCCCACCAGTGGGGAGATGACAGGCCTGTACCAGGAACTCTCGGGACCAACCATCTTCATACCCTGCAGCTCAGGACAGCCTAGGGCACAGCTCTCTGCTTGTGTCTCCTGCTGGGGAAAACGTGTCAAACATGTGACCTGGAAGTCCTTCCCAGCAGGCTTTTCCTGACTTCTGTCTCCAAGTGGACTTCCTGTGCCACAAAAACCCTGCCAGAGCAACACTTTTCTCCCGAGCACGGTGTGGCTTTGAGGACACAGGGCACGGCCTCAAAAGTAAATGTTTCCCGAGAAGGTCAACAGCCTTGACTAAACCCGGCTGTAGACCCTTCCGCAGGCATGTCTTAACCACTACCCATCAGGGGACGGGACCCATGCGTGCCCTAGCCAGGCGGGTCTTCTGGCCCTCCCAGTAGCCAGCTATACCCAGTGAGCTGTCTCCAGTCTCCAGGGGGGCAGAAGGAAGGTCAGCCAGGTCCCAGCACCGGTGAGTGCCTGGCTGCTCTCTGTGGGAGAAGAGCCACCAGCTCCCCTGCTCCTCCCTCCCGGTTTGCTGTTCAGCAGAACAAGGAAAATATCAGAGAGGATCCATGAGATGAGATTGCAACACACACACACACACACTGGGCTGCTGAGATGGCTCAGCAGGTGAAGGTGCTTTCTGCCAACCCTAACAATCTGAGTTTGATCCCCAGGACCCACACGGTGGAAGCAAGAGCAGGTTCCAGAGAGTTGGCCTTTGACTACACGTTTGTGTACACACACACGCGCACACACACACACACACAGTAATTAAAATGTTTTTTAAAAGGAAAAATCTCAAGTTCACACATGCAATTGGGTAGGGTTGGCTACTGTGAGTGTGTTTCAAAATGACAGTTATGGGGTGCTGACTCCTGCTGCTCCTTTACAGGTTGGGGTTCAGGAACTTTAGAGTACTAGGGGTCAACACTGCTAGGGAAGTGGGCCAGAATAGGAGGGAGCCCAGGTCCCCGCACACCTTCGCCTGGTGTTTCTGTCCTTGGCCTCTCTGTTGCTTGATTCCACACACACCTGAGTGTCTTCCTTCCCAGGGCTTGTCTGCGAAGGCCAGCCTCCCATCCTGTCCTGCTCAAACATAGACTGTGAGGGCCAACCTAGGGCACATAGGGCTAGGGTAGAACCCAGTTCCTCCTTGTCCCAACCTCCTCAGACATCCAGCTTGGAAGGTGGGGCCAGGCTGCCTCTTGTCTTTGTCCATGAACCTTGCCCCCTTCACACATGGACACACACACACACACACACACACACACGCATGCACGCACCCACACACACGCGCACACACACACAAGCATGCACACACACATACCCTACCTTAAAATGGTTCCTTTAGCTTTCCAGTGTCATTGACCTTCAGTGTGACCTTGTGGACCACACCCTGCCTTGGGGACCTAAGGCCACCAGCACAAGCGTCAGCACCTCCCTGCTTCCCTCTCCCTTGCCCCCTTCACCCCTTCTAGCCTTAATGATTTCCTTAGTGAAGCCCCAGAATTCGCACCTGGCTTTTTCGGCTGCAGCCTCCCTTGCTTCCCAAGAGAGCTAGTCCACAGCTGCGTTACAGCATGCTTTACTCTTAAAATCCAAAGAAATGCTATCTATAGCTAAGCATTGAGCTTTCTGCAAAACCACACCTTTTCTTTTTTTGTCTTTTTTTTTTCCGATGCCAGGGATTGAAGCCAGGGCCTCACACTTGCTAAGCAAGTACTCTGTGTGCCCAAGTCCTGTTTTTATTTTTGAACTAGATGAATCCTGCCCTCCCAAGTCCCAGTCACAGACATACACACACACTCCGTCAGGACTTTTGTCTTCTGAGCACCTTCATGCCCATCCACCCCTTCCTGTAACGACTGTTCCCTGTGAGCACCTGCTGTGAGCTTAGGCCTGGGGTACACCTGTGAGCTTAGGACTGGGGTACACCTGTGACAAGGTCCTCCCCTGCATCGTGGGACCCCTGGATCTGCCCACAGAGTCTGTGGTTGTCACCCACTAATGCTTATTCACCTGTGACCTACGGCAGGTTAGGAATTCAGTCTTCTCTTCCCTGGTACCCACCCCGACAAATCACTCCCTGGTTAGCGCTGTTCTTAGAGCAATAAGAAAGCCTCTGTGGGGCGCCCCATATCTACTCTGCCTGTTCATAATGCCTCTGTCTTAGCGACAGGCCTCCAGGAGGCTGTGGTGCCTAAATTAGGCTCTGGTATGAAGGGCTGTCCCATCCAGAGGGCCCTTGTTACTGTGACTCAAGAGAACCCTCCCTGGAAATGGGCTCGTCCTGATTTCCCAGGAGCGCCCAGAAAACCGAGTGAGTATCTATCCTCAGGAAAACATAGCGTGAGCTTAAGGCCTTAGATAGAGATTGAAATTATGACACAAGCCGCGTGGTTAAACCTTGAGGACATAGGCTCAGGTGTGCCAGCCACCGCAGGGCAAGCCCTGTCCGCTTCCCCTCTGCCTTCAGGACAGTGTTGTCCCATGGGGGTTACAGGCCTGAGGAGCAGACTTGGGAGCTGCATGGTAGGTGAGGGTCTCAGGGTTAGGGGATTCTTTATGGTTTTTTGTTTGTTTGTTTGTTTTTGTTTGTTTGTTTTTGTTTTTCGAGACAGGGTTTCTCTGTGGCTTTGGAGCCTGTCCTGGAACTAGCTCTGTAGACCAGGCTGGTCTCGAACTCACAGAGATCCACCTGCCTCTGCCTCCCGAGTGCTGGGATTAAAGACATGCGCCACCATCGCCCTGCTTGGAACTAGCTCTTGTAGACCAGGCTGGTCTCGAATTAGGGGATTCTTTAATGGATAGAGTTCCAGATGGGAAAACAAGGGGTCTCTGGATATGCTGGGGCTGCATAACAGCTCAAGGCCACTGATCTGTGTACTTCAAAGTTGTTTAAGTGGTCCAGTCGGTAGAGTGCCTGCCTGGCTTTCACAGAGCCCTGAATCCAACCCTCCGCACCACATCCATGAGGCATGGAGCAGGAGTTACCCTCACTATATAGCAAGTTCAAGGCAGCCTGGGCTACATGAGACCCCGTGTCCAAAAGACAAAGAGTAAGTTGCTAAATACACCAGGAATGACATACAGATTATCTCCCTCCTCCTTGACCTCCACTCAACGTCTTGATATCCGCCATCTTGACAGGCATCACCTGAACGATCACGTGTGACTGGACAATGTTGGTGAGCTTTTGCATCTTTTGGCTTTGTCCTCCTCTGTCCAACCCCAAAGGCAGTGACATTGGATTGGCAGATGCGGTGGCTGTGGTGATGAATGACATAGAGAGCCGGACCCCTGTCAGCAGAAGATGGCCCAGCAGCAGACGCATCATCCGGTGCTTCCTGGGCATCAGAGGGCAGCTGCTTCCTTCTCTGGGCGACTAAGTAGCACAAAAGCCACCATCAAAGGCTCCTCCACCCTTGTCTCTGAGGCCAGCTTCAGAGTTCAAAGGGAATTTTTGTCTTTTTCATTTGCTGACATTTCGCTTAGGAGTTGGGTTAGGGTGAGACCAGATCAAACACCCCGCCCCCCCCACACAGCCCCCTCAGCTTGTTCCGAGCAAACCAAGGCAGCTGAGTGGAAACAGAAAACCAAGGGGCTTGTAATTTAAAGGCTGTGGTGGAGAGCAGCTGCCTGGAATTGGTACCTGGTACTCAGACTAAAAATAGACCCTTTCCACAATCCAAGCAGGAGAATCCTGTGGGGGTGGCCGGTGTCATTGGAAGACATCGGGAGATGTGTGCCTTCTTGTTCTCCATTCTGCTGGGAGAATGGACTGCGTTGAGCCTGCTCCAGGACAGGGTTTTCTGTAAGGGACCGGCCTGGCATGCTGGTGGCACAGGCATCAGGGACATCAGTGGCTGAGTGATCTGGACTTAGTCTGGGAGCTTTAGTCCTCCAGGATGTCATACCTGGGCATGGATGTGGTGCGTGAGGTTCAAATGTATCCCCCGCTGAACCCATTGGCAAGGGTTTGGTATGTTTGAACCGCCGGGCAGAATTAAGGCCCGTGGAAGATCAGGGTATGAGACAGGTGTGTTTTAGCAGCTGGGATTGGGGAGGTGTCCAGGGACAAGCCCAGTAAGTGTCACATGGCTGTCGTTGGGAAGGGTAGCTCTGCTCACTTGATGGTTCGTCTGGTGCTCCTCGCTGCCCAAGGTCCCCAGTGTGACAGTGTACAGAGAGTCTCTAGCATCTGGAAGGAAATGGGCTTCCATTCGGCTACCCCCTTGACAGTGCAGTCATAGCAATAACAAATGACATTATCAGAACCTGCGAGAATTAATTGTGCCTATCCTTTGACAATCCCTGGGTCTGAGAAAGCTCTGCATTGCTCAGATTTGTATAGTACACCTTGAGGTCGTGCATACGAGACCCTGCAAGCCCTTCAAGGCTCTTCGGTCACCCCAGTTACCCCTTGAGGGAACATCAGATACGTGTCCTAGTCGAGAGCAGACAGGCAAGCTGTAGAACCTGTCTGTATGTTCAGGTGGCTGGAGTTCTACAAATCCAAGCAGAAATCTCCTCTCAGAGCTCTGCCAGGGAGCAGGCCATAGGGAGTGATGGTGAGGGCCCCAGGGGAGCCGTACCCAGAGAGCAAGAGACAACACACCCACCACCTTTCACACCAGATGCCCCTCGGTGTTTGTCAAATGAGCAAATGAGTCTCTATTGTTACGTTTAAACCGAAATCTACTGTTACAGACAGCCATTCCCTAGCCATTCAACAGCATCTATTGTACCCCTAGTCCAGGGCGCTCCAGGCATACACCTTAAACTTACAGAGATTGTGGGCTGGAGGGGGGAAGAGCAGATGGCTTGAGTTTTCAAAGCTAAACAATGATGATGATGATGATGATGATAGGGGCTGGGGCTGTACCTCTGTTGGTAAAGAACGAAGACTTTATTCATGGTTGTGTATGCCGCCGGTAACACCAGCTCTGGGAGACAGAGACAGAAGGATCGTTGGGGTCCCTTGGCCAGCCACACTTGCCGAGTCGGTGAGATCCTGGTTCACTGAGAAACCCTGCTTCAAAAGAAATTTAGGTGGTGAGTGGCAGAGGAGGGCTCCCAATGTCAACCCGTGACCTCCACATGTGTCCACATAGATGAGTATTCCCCCACCACACACACATACAAAAAAAACCCCTAAATATAATAAGAATAAGATGGTGGTGGTGGTGATGATGATGGTGATGATGATGATGATGATGATGATGGTGGTGGTGATGATGATGATGGTGATGATGGAGATGATGATGATAATGGTGATGATGATGATGGTGATGATGATGATGGTGATGATGATGGTGGTGGTGATGATGATGGTGATGATGATGGTGGTGGTGATGATGATGGTGATGATGATGGTGGTGGTGATGATGATGACGGTGATGATTACTACATCCTCACTGTCCATCAAGATCTTCCCCTCTCTGACTGCAGCCCTAATTGAGTAAGTGGCTCCTGGAGCAGTAATTAGGCTGCAATCAGTGTGTATTCAGGTGCTTCCACAGAAACTGATTTGCAAGTCTCTCCAGGCTGGCCTGAAAACTTCCCCAAAGCTGTGTGCTCCAGTGAAGCGAACCCCTATGCTGGCTTCCACAGTAGGTTCTAGACAAACAGGAAGAAGCATGTCAGCTCTGCCCCTTTGACCTCAGTTGGAAGGCTTCTAGAGTGGTCAGCCCCCCTTCGGCGCCAAGACCATTCTGTACCCACTGACCCTGCTATCTCGGAAGCACAGGGCTCAAGAGGGCTGGGGGCAGAGCCTCACACCACCTGAGCCCACCTGAGATTTGATTTAAAGCCAGTGCCCCCACGTTGCTTTGTGCCCTGTGGAGCCCTGCATGAAGTGTGCCTTCTGCTTTTCATAGCTCGAGTGATCTTGGCCCAGTTTCAACTTAAGAGTTAGCAAGGACCTTGAAGTCCTGAGCTCAGTATCTTGATTGTCCTAAGGCCCCACCTTGCCTGCAAAGGCTTGTCCTACCCGCCTTCCCAGACTCCACCAGCTCAGAAGCTGGAGGGATGGGGGGTGGGGTGAGGGGGTGGGGGTGGATGAGCAGCCACCAACACCTTCCTTCAGCCTCAGGGATCAGCTCCAGAAGTAATCTCCTTCCTTCCTGTTCCTACTTGGCTCTTGGATGGGGACGGGTGGCCTGAGAGGCTGGGGGAGGCTGGCTCAGTTGGTAAAGTGCCTGGCATGCAAGCTTGAAGACTTGAGTTTGGATCCCCTGCATCTATATAAAAAGCCAGGGGCGGTAGTACCTGTCTGTGCTCCCTTTGCTGGGGAAGCAGAGACAGGAGGACCCTGAAGCTCACTTGCAGACAGTCCTGCAGAATCAGGGAGACTTCTTTGTCTTGAAAACTAAGATGGAGAACAAGTAAGGAAGACACTGAGGTCAACCTCTAGCCTCTCACCTGCGCGTCTGCACCATGCATGCGCACACACAAGCATGTAGACATGCGCTTACTACACACATGCCCACAGATCAGTCTGACGCCAACAGAAGCCGGGCGGCCTCGGCAGGGCATGCACCGGTGGTTCTGGGTAATGAGGTGCTGGGAACTTTTATTATTCTCACAGTTGGCCTCCAGTGATCTTTAGTTTCCAGACTCATTTTAATAGTTACAGTAGGCAAGAAAAAGAAGAAATAGAAGGTAAAAAAAAAAGAGCTGAATTTTGCCGAGGCAGACTTACCTCCAGAAGAGCGGATAGGAGAGGGGGTCCACCCTTGCTTCCGCTCACATTCCCTGTCAGCAAGAGCAAGCCTTGTCTCAAAACATAAAAACCTGGGGTTGCACGTGCACACACACACACACACACACACACAGAGAGAGAGAGAGAGAGAGAGAGAGAGAGAGAGAGAGAGAGAGAGAGAGAGAGAGAGAGAGAGAATCCCTACCAGGTGAGTCTGCACAGAACCCTGGTCTAAAATGCCTACCAGGCAGGGGAAGTAGAAACTGAGCTTCGCAGGGAGCAGAGGACACTGGCTTCTCCCCGGGGAGGCTGCAGGGCTTGTCCCTGCTCCCACCAGGTGCCCTTGTTCCACAGAGCTGGGGGCATCTGTTAGATCAAGAGCAGGTCCTTTCATTTGTGACAGTCAGCCGTCCCCACAGGACCCATCCCCAGGCCACAGACCCATTTGCTTTTCTGAGCCTCTCTCTGTTCGCTGCTTTGACACGGAGAATGCCACTTAGAGTACAAAAAAAGGTTCCCAGAGTCCCTCCTCTGTGACCCGTGTAATTATGTCTGAGAAGCTTCCTCTCTCTCCACGGGTCCTCCCCACCCACCCCTGAGCTGGTCCAGCATAGACGGGTCGATCTACTTCCAAGACCCTGGAAACACACCACACACACACACACACACACACACACACACACACACACACCACACACACACACACCACACCACACACACACACACACACACACACACAGCTGTAGGTATACCACAGATTGAGTCAGCCAGGATCTTGGCTCAAGTCGGCCCTCTGTCCCCCAACCTCCCTCGATTGGCCTCTCCTTTGTCCAGCCTATTTCTAATCTTTCCAGGGCTTTATTGAACACCCCAGTTTGGGGGGAATCAATGAGTTTCTTCCTAGCTGAACCAGTACTGTCACCCAAACACGGAAGCTACCTCTCTCCCCCTTCACGTCTTCCCTGCCATGTGGCGCCAGCACTTGGTGCAGAACTTGCTGCTGGTGTCTGATTCAACAGCCGTCGTCCTGCCGTGGTCCTTTTTGGCCCATTTTACAGATGAGCACACAGAGGCCCAATGAGGGAATTTGGTCTCGTCTTAGGTCTGACCCAGCCTCCCTCCTCGCTTCATCCCTGCACACTGCCCAGCAGTCTCTCTCTTTCCTCAGGCTACCCCTCCCACAAGCTATACTCTCTCCCTGAAATGTGTCTGGAACTGCGCTCAGCAGGTTCCACTTACCACACCAAACAGAGGGACTGTTTGATCCCTAAATCACATGGAAGAAAAGGAGAACCAACTCCCAAATGATGATGTCCTCTGACCTCCACACGCACACCACAGCACACATTCTCTCTCTCTCTCTCTCTCACACACACACACAGACACACACACAGACACACACACACAACATACCAAAAACCAACAATATATAAATAAGGTGGGGTTTTTTTTCTTTAGAGATAAGAGTTTAATTCTGTAGCCCAGGCTAGCCTTGGTTCACAGAGTTTTACTGTGTAGCCCAGGCTGGCCTCGGATTCACAGAGTTTAAGCGTGTAGCCCAGGGCTGGCCAGATTCACAGAGATCCACTTGCCTCTGCCTCCCAAATGATGTGCAACCAGATGAATTTATGAAATGGATTTATAAAACCTTATAAGCACCCACCAGAGCTTGTGGGTGTCTAACGCTATCGACACCCGCTTTATTGGCGAGGAAACTGAGTCTGGGAGGGTGGGAATGACTGACCCAGTTACGTAGCTGTTGTCAGGGCTCGCAGCCTAACTCTAGAATCTGACCTCTGACCTTGACTTACAAACCCAAAGCCACCCCCCTGGGCAGCCGTCGCCGGGCAAAGCAAATTCCCTCAGGGTGTGCTCAGTGTTTTCTTTGGGAGGCGTCCATTTCCCGTTAAATATTATATCCAGAAATGGATTCATTTAGTCGCTCCTGTTAGCCCAAGGAGAGGAACTCGCTGTCCTTTTTAAAAGAAAACCTGCCAGTTCCCCATTCTTCGCTCATTTTAATGAGTTCCCAAATCAGGCCAGCCCAGGAGTACGCAGCCCACGTTCCCTGTCATGGTTAAGAAAGTAGGCCACCTGCTCGGTATCTGCCGCCATCCTGACCCCACAGGTTTCTCAGAAATGCCTCCTGCGTCCTGAGAGATGGCTCGGTCAGCGAGGTGCCTGAGGACCTGAGATCAGCCCCTAGGACCTACATTAAAAAGGCTGGGCATGGTGGTCAAGCGTGACAGTGCTCGCTTGTAACTTCAGCCTTGGGGAGGCAGGCAGGCAGCTCCCTGGAGCCTGTTAGCCATCCAGTAGAGCTCCAACCAATGACGGACCCTGCCTCAAAAAAGAGGGAGAAAATGGCACCGGAGAATGACCAGAAATTGACCTCTGGTTTCCACAAGTGTGCACCTGCACACAAATGAACTCAAGCAAGGGAGGGGCTTCCACTAGGAAGAGGAAGTAGAGGGTGCTTTCCACCGGTGCACAGAGGTGGGCTGGAATCACACACACACACACACACACACACACACACACACACACACACACACACGGCAGCGAGCCCCGGCTGGCTCATCCCATGCCCCATGCTCAGGCCTGGGACCCTGTACACCCAGGCAGCTGCTGGTTGGATGGAATGAGAAGATTCTTCCACCTGCTGCATCCTAGGAATGGGTAGCTAAGCATCCACCAGAATCTGAATAAAACCTGCGGTTGGGTATAGATGGTCACAAAGGAATGTCCCAGCCCTGGGTTATGAACCCCCTACCCGGCCCCCACGTGTGCAATAGTTCAAAAATCTACGAACTACATGGTATTTACACCTCTGATGTCCCCAGCTTGGGTCTCTTGCTCATCCCTGGGCTCCAGGTCATCTGTGTGGCTGTTGTGCACCGCTGCGTGTCCGTGGTTGTAACCTAAAAGTCTCAGGTGCTGACGTTCCTCAGCTAGTGAATTCAGAGATGCTGGTCCCAGTAGTGCCACCCTGTGGCCTTCCTAGTACACTGCCATGAGGACCACAGATAGGCCATCTTCCCTGAGATGAGACAGGAGCTGGCACTAGAGAGATGCTAACGTGTTGGCACCAAGCAAATCCTCCTTATGAGTCCTCCAAGTATCGGGCACCAGTGCTTGGAACACAAGGCTGCGTGGACCAGCCCAGCCCCTGCAGCCCTGGAGACAAGAAAGGTACTGACTGTGTTCCTTGGCGGTGATGTAATCCTTAAAGACAGGGGCCTGCTGCTGGGCGTGGCTCCTCGGGGCCCGCCCAGGTTTATGGGAGAGGGAGGAATACTTTGGGGCTCTATCTGCCGGATTGTTCCGATCCCAGCCTCCTCCTCACCAGGGATAGTGCGTGCAAACGTTGAGAAATGCGAGATGGGGTTATCGAAACCTACTCCTCTATTAAGAGCAAGGTCGCGGGGCTTCAGAGATAGGTCAGCCAGTAAAGTGCTTGCTGCACAAGCGTGAGAACCTGGCCTCAATTCCTAGACCCACGTAAAAAACTCTGCATGGTGGCATGTGCTTCTAATCCCAGCACTGGGGAGGCAGAGACTGGTGGGTGGCCGGGCTCACTGTCTAGCAAGTCTAGTGGGTTCAGGCCAACAAGAAACTCTGTCTTCAAAGGGGAGGTGGACAGCATCTAAGGAATGATACCCACGGTTGACCTCAGCAAGTGCACAGGCACGCACGCACTCACGCACGATTCTAGCGCTCTGACGTCCGCGTCTGCGTTACAGTGCGCTAGTCCATGCTGATAGCTGTTCTCCGCGTAGCTGGACAGTTGCTCTTCTAATGCGCAGCTGCCAGCGACATCCGTCCATCTTCTCCGTCACTGAGATACCAGATCGCCAGGAGACAGGCACTGTGTGCAGATGACAGATGTGTGTTGGACGCTCACTGCAGAGCGCACGCCCGGAGAAAGACTCTCCGTCAGTGGTTCTCCAGGTGAAACAAAGCCACCACAGCTGGTGTGATGGGAAGACTCCAGGGCCGTGGCCAGGAGCAGGTGTCTGGGCCACCGACCCCGACCATACCGTCAGATTCCTAGGGTGGATTCTCGCCTATGCTGAACGTTCAGGGTCAGTAATGGGTTTGCAGGTGTCCGGCTCTGCCGCCAGCCCCTTCCCAGCCAGTCCTCCACAGTGAGTTTAACAGAAAGAGAATTTCTACTTCCGTGGTGTTCCCTGAGACTCAGGCATGGTGTCGTGTGCTTTTCTCTGAGCCCTCGGTCCTCAAAACAGCCCCGAGAACTGCACAGTTATTGTCCCCATGCAACGGGTGGGTAACCACGGCCTGAGGGGCCAAGATACTAGGGTAGCATGTTCAGTAGAACGTGCTGCCGTGCCCCTGGAGAGAGGCAGGAACAACTCCACACAGGCAAGTGTCTAGTCAGAGGCCAGGAGAACCTGCAGGGCCACACCCACCACCTTTCCTGCCTCCCACAAATATCTCAGGCAGCCCAGCCCTTTGGGGGAGCTGGCAGCCTCCAGCCTGCATCCATCCTCCCACCAGCAGTGACTTCCGAGGTCCCCAGAGTGCGTCAGCAGCAGGTGCAGAGCCCGTCTCAGGGTCCAGCCTCCTACTCTGTGTCCCTTCCTCACCATTGTCCCTTTTCTGGGCCACCATTCATGGGAAGCCAGTCCCGTTGGCAGTGGCCCCATTCCTGTGCCCCAACCACTCTTCACAAGGCCCAGGCCTCCCCGGAAGCCCCAACTGCAGGTCTGAGATGTAAATGAGGCCCCTTCAGCTGCAGCTGCTTCCTGGAAAGAAACCCCAACACGCACGCACGCACGTGCCCTGTGCAAAGCCCTCTGCATCCCCTCCATCCTCACCCTCCAGCCTGGTGTGATGGCTCCCGTTTCCTGACCTCACTAGGCAGGTAGACAGCACCAGGGCTCTCTCTCCCCTCATCAGAGCGGCGGCAGTCGGAGCCAGTTCCTCCTAAGACCCAGAGCCCGTCTGCTAATGCGTTTGTGCTTCAGGCTCTGGCCACAGCCTCAGTGGGAAGATGAACCAGGACAGCAGATGTAGACACCAAGGGGGCGTGCAGCCTCTGCTGTCACCAAGAACCTCTACAGTCTCCGGCTCCCATTTCATTCATTCATACCGGCATCATTTACTCATTCTTTCGTGCGTGCATTACGTGCATGTGAGTATATGTACTTAGTTACTCGTGCATGTGTGCAGTGACTCGTGCATACATGCATTCACACATTCATTCAACAAACATTCGAATGAATATATATATATATATATCGGGGATTTGTAGTACAGCAGAAAACCAACAACAGTGGGAGACACCTGCACCCCGGGAGTTAGCATTCTCGGGGGGTTGAGGACAGAGCAAGTGAATTGTGACGTGCAAGGAGGTATAAAACACGCACGCAAGCCAGGCAAGGGCTGAGCCTCAGAACTTTCTCTTAATACACCGATTGATTGCTTTCCTCAGGAAGCCCACTTGGCTTTTCTTTGTCCCGGGGTCCCAAAACTAAGCAGCTAGCTTGGGTACAACAGGGGCTCCAAGAGAGCCACCGTCTTGCAAGCCTTACTGTCAGAGGCCAGGGAGGACACCAGCTGGTTACTCACAGGCAACCCCAGCACAGTAGATCCAGTAAAACTTGACAAGGCTCACACCCAGATCCCAGGTTAGTCCAGCTGCTGACCCTGGACCCCATGAAGCCGAGGTTTCTACCCTGGCAGTACCAGGGCCCTGAAGTCCCTGGTAACAGACCTCTGGGATAGGAGTAGAACCCAGCCTAACAGGCACCTATGAAGTGCCAGGGTTGAGTCTCCAAGTGGCTACCCCTACGGTAACTCCCAGGTGCGTCTTCAGTCCCTAGGAGCCACGTGAGTTCGGGTCTCAGTGCTGTCTTCCAGCACTTGAACTCCAGCACCAATGCCTGGTTTGTGACCTTGAGCAAGCTAGTTCTCCTAGTCACTCAGTTTCATTATCCATAAGTCAGGATTAACGACGGTGCCTGCTTCAGAGAGTGTGGGCCAGTGGTGACTCGCAGGTAGTAAACACAGCTGTAGACATGGTGCTTGTGTTTGCTGGGGCTGTGGTTTCGTTAGCAAATCCATCCATCGGGTGCTCTCACCATCCCTGTAACTCAGGACAACAGGTGTCCGTGGTACCACAGAAATGCAGGCCAGGACTATCTCAGCCCCACGGCCCTGGGGTTACAAGTGTGTGCCACTGTAACCAGCTCCTTTAAAGCGGGTTTCAGGGGATGAACTCAGGTCCTCATTCCCGCAGGCAAGCAAGTCACCAACTGAGCTGTCCCTGCAGCCTTGCATCCAGATTTTTTAATTGGGAAACCACGCCTGGACCCAAGCCAACTGTTGTAACAGGTGGGGAGTCATTGGAAGCTTCCAGATTTACCTCTTTATCTGGCTTTCCGTTTCCCTGGGTCTTCCAACCACAGGCAGCGAGGGGGAGCCGCTTGCTTCGGTGTGGGTCTTGCATCCCAGGAGACTGCAGACCTCACAGGGCAGGCGGACTCTTCCTTTTAAGATAAAACACTGTAACACTTTAAAGACGCCTTAAAACACCCCCTAAGCTCGGTCCTCACGGTAATTACAGTTGGCTTTCAAAACGACCAGATTAAAAATAGACATCAAATCAAGCATGCCGGATGCAGCCCAGAGCCAGGAGCTGTGTTCAGGACATCCTAGGCCCCGCCCCTCCCCTGGCCTATACTTTGAGGACATCACAGGGAGATGAAAGAAGTTGGTGGCAGGATGAGGGTAGAGTCTCTCGACGTCTGATAGTAAACTGGGTTCTGTGTTCTGTCATTAAGGACCACTGTGAATTGGTCCAAGATGTTAGAGCCCCACCGGGACATAGCATAGATCTGCAGCCCTCAATGCGTGGTCCCCCACAGCAGCCACGCTTGGCATTTGGTGGGGTTCTCTCTCACACTGAATCCGTATTAACTGCTCCAGCCTGGAGGACCCTAGGATAGGACTGGAACTGGAGGCAGGGCTTTAAAGATACCATTAAGGAAAACTAGAGCTGCCTGGATGGTTTGCTGGTTCGGGGGTGCCTGCCGAGGGAGGATGGTGTATGCTGGTTCGGGGGTGCCTACCGAGGGAGGATGGTGTATGCTGGTTCGGGGGTGCCTGCCGAGGGAGGATGGTGTATGCTGGTTCGGGGGTGCCTGCCGAGGGAAAGGACAGTGCAAAGAGCCAGAAGGAGAGGCCGTCATGAGCCAAGGAATGAAGCCTCGAGGGGACACCACCCTGGCGGACTTGATCTAAGAATTCAGTCTCCGTTACTGTCAGGGGATACACGGCTGTGGGTTAAGCCTCACTCCGTGGCATCTTGCTCCGACTTAGCAGAGGAACATTGGCGGGCTCTCCACCCCGCCGCATCTCCAGGTCTGGCTGGAAGCCAGGGAGTAGCTGGGACGCTGTGACCTGCACACATGCCCGCATTTGAGAAGCCCTAGCATAAACTATCACTGATGCTGAGGAGAGCCCGCCCAGAAGAGAGTGACGGTGCTGGGGTGAGGGCTGCTCCGCAGGGCAGATGTTCTTTTCCTGGATTCTGCAGCCTCTGTAAGAATCTCAGGGGCCTCCTTCTTTGAGAGGAAGAGGGGACCGGACAGACACATCACCGCGTTCCTTAGGCAATCAGTGTTGGCGTTCACTCAGACAAAGACAGCCCTCTGAAGGTTCAGTCCTGAGCATACTGGATCCAAGAACCTCCCTCCCTGACTGAATTTTCTGAATCCCTTAGATCCTGGTACATTCTTTGCCCCCAAACAATTGAAACGTGTTTCTCTTTGATAACAAGAGCAAGGAAATTCTGCCTCATTTCCCCCGTGCTCCCGTTGTTCAGAAGCTCACAACCCAATAAGATCCTCAGAATGGCACACAAATCCTCTGCTATGATCTCCTCAAGCCTCTTTAAAGGGGGAAAAAGAGGAAGAAGGAAAAGGTGGGGATGCGGAAGAGATTCCTCCTCCAGCGCCGCTCCCCGACAGAGCCACCTGCAAGCCCCTGCTCTGTAGAACTGTCGGGACTGGGCTGCCAAGCAGCAGTGTTCTCTTCCAGTGATAAGGAACAAACTGCCCTCCGTGTCTTCTGCTGTCCCCAAAGAGCTGTCCCTCAGATATCTAAGCCCCTCAGACAGATCGTGACTGTTATGACAGCTCCTTTCTTTGTGCCCTGGTTGGAGACAAGAATGCCGTCCGGGGAAGAGGGGGGGGTGGACGTGATATTAATGGGTTTTTAAGTTAAAGTCAGAACTCTTCGTTGTCCTCTGAGTGGACATTCGGGCTACTCTCCAAGGTCTGTCCATTTCTGCCTTGGCATTCAAGCCAAGAACTCATCCTTCTCCTCCAGCCTGTTCAGGGCTCCCGTAAACCCAGGTCTCATAAGGCAGGCTTCAGAGAGGCCAGGCAGGATTCCTGGAGCCTAGAGTTTTGTGTAAGAATTTCGTCGCTTTTGTGTTTTTTGTCGTGGTGATTTGATTTATTCCGTGTGTGTGGGTGTCTTATCTGCAGAGTATGTCTGTGTCCTGTGTGCATGCACAGTGCCCACAAAAGCTGTTGGATGCCCTAGAACTGGAGGTACAAGGAGTTGTGAGTCCCCCGTGCAGGCCTTGAGAATTGAACTCAGGTGAGCAGATGGTGCTCATAACCGCGGAGCCATCTCTCCAGCCGTAGTCCAGCCGTAGTGGTGGTATCTTCTGAAAACATTAAGTATTTCTGGATAACAAGTCCCACCCTAGATATCCTAGGTCCCACCATGTGACGTCAGGGTCCTGGTACTCAATGACAGCCTCAGGGATAACGGGATTAGGTTCTGACTGGGAATGGCCGATGATTCTCGCTCCATTTCCGTTGCTGTGATAATTTACTCTGACCAAGAGCAACTTAGTGGGGAGAAGGGGATTCATTTGGCTAACAGGTCTAGACTATTGCCTGCTACTCGGGGAGAAGTGAAAGCAAATGAAAACAGTCAAGAGCAGAGAGAAATAAATACATCCTTCCTTGCACGCTTGCTAGTGTTTTTCACTCTTCTGTAGACCAGAGCCCAGCCTAGGGAACAGTGACGCCCACAGTGGGCAGGGTTTCCCTACATCAGTTAACAGTGGAGACAATCCCCCACAGTCGTGACCCCAGGCCATTCTAGTCTAGATAATTCCTCATTTATACTCTCTTACCAGATGATCCTAGGTTGTATCAAGTTGACAGTTAAAACTAACCAACACATCTACTCTGGGGAGGGCCTTTTGCTCTTAGAGAACACAGACCTCTTCCCAGGCCTTCCCCTCTGACCTCTGTAGAGCCTCCCACACTGAGCAGTTGGGCTGAGTCTCACCTCACTCTGCCTCCAAAAGCTGTACACCTCACATGGTCTAGATAACTGAATAAATGGATCAGCGACCATCGCAACCACGTAGGAATGTTCTAGATAAGCACTCATTTCTCCGCCCTCTTCTATCCCCTCTGCAGCTGGAGCTGTCCAGTACTGCCATCCTGCACCAGATGAGACGGGACCAAGTGACAGACACCTGCCGGGCCAACAGTGCCATGAGCCGAAAGCGTCGGGTGCTGACCCCCAACGACCTGAAGCACCTGGTGGTGGATGAGGACCACGAGCTCATCTACTGCTACGTGCCCAAGGTGGCGTGCACCAACTGGAAGAGACTCATGATGGTTCTGAGCGGCCGGGGCAAGTACAGCGATCCCATGGAGATCCCCGCCAACGAGGCCCACGTCTCGGCCAACCTGAAGACCCTCAACCAGTACAGCATCCCAGAGATCAACCACCGCTTGAAAAGCTACATGAAGTTCCTGTTCGTGCGGGAGCCCTTCGAGAGGCTCGTGTCTGCCTACCGCAACAAGTTCACCCAGAAGTACAACACCTCCTTCCACAAGCGCTACGGCACCAAGATCATCCGCCGCCAGCGGAAGAACGCCACACAGGAGGCCCTGCGCAAGGGGGACGACGTCAAGTTTGAGGAGTTCGTGGCCTACCTCATCGACCCCCACACACAGCGGGAGGAGCCCTTCAACGAGCACTGGCAGACGGTCTACTCCCTCTGCCACCCTTGCCACATCCACTACGACCTCGTGGGCAAGTACGAGACGCTGGAGGAGGACTCCAACTACGTGCTGCAGCTGGCCGGAGTGAGCGGCTACCTGAAGTTCCCCACGTATGCCAAGTCCACCAGAACTACCGACGAGATGACCACGGAGTTCTTCCAGAACATCAGCGCCGAGCACCAGACACAGCTCTACGAAGTCTACAAACTGGACTTTTTAATGTTCAATTACTCAGTGCCGAACTACCTGAAATTGGAATAAAGGGGCGTGGGGGTGGTTGGGGGAGAGAGGGAGAGAATCCTGCTTTTTAATTTAAGATTTTTTTATTTGTCAAAAGAATTCTATGGATACTGGGTTATTTTGTAAGTTAATTTGTCTCGGGGGGGAATGCTGCGAGCGGCATGTCAAGAATTATTTAAATCCTCCACGGGAAAGGACAGCTGTCTGTGCAGGGGAGCGGGGTGGATCGTCCCTGTTCTTTAGAAGTGGAAACCCGCAACACCACCTCCAAGGTGTCCTTGTGTTCTGGCGAATTCCACAAACTGTGTGTTCCGTGAAGTCTAATGGTTCTTATTTATAGTAATTTAAACGTGATCTCTGTATAGGTTTCTTTCTGTGGCAGCAGACTGCTCGTGTCTTTCTAGAGGAGAATATGGTCTGTGCTTTGCTGGCTATGGCTTGTTTAGGGGGTGTGACTGTCTCCCCGCTTCCCTCTCCTGGAATCCACCACGGGGTGACAGCAGCTGGGATGTGTGGATGCCGCCGCCGCCGTTCAAGAAACCCTGCTGGAAATTAAGTAAATTGTCCTTGCACTAAGAAGTGGGGCTGGGGCCGTTCACACGGATTGCAGGAACCCCAGAGTCCCTGGCAGTAAAGAAATGGAAAGTTTTTAACCCAAGGAGAGAGTGGATGGTGGCAGTTTCTGTTCACTAAAATTACCAATCTGTAAGAATAGGCTTCTTGTGGAAATTTTCAACTGGCACTTTCCAGTTCTGGTGAAGAGTAGCTGTTATTTTATATTTGATAAATATTTATTGAGCATCTACTGTTGTCCAGGCTTGCCTGCAGACAGAACATTGAAGGAGCCTTGGCTCTCAGCAAACTTTGTGTGAACACAGGGCAAACTGTTCAACAGTGAACCAGCCCCTACCCTCGCGGTCTTCACACGGGGTTTGGATTATTCTCAAATGGCTTAGAGAGTCTGTGACCCCAACAAATTTGCATTTTTCTACAGCTCACAAATTTGAAAACCACATGTTTGGGTCGGTCCACTTCACTAGCTGAGTGACCTAAGTTCATCGCCCAACACAAGACACGGCAGAAACATTTGATCATGTATGTCTAGCTGCAGTTTCTGGGTAGCAGAAGCCTCGGTCTTCTCCAGACGTGAATGGAGGTGTGTTGAGATCGATTAGTGATGTCTGTCTTGGGTAAGGTGGCACCCACGGGCACATGCCCACCCTCCCATGTCTCTGCCTTGACAGAGCATCCAGGACAGCTGCCCGGGATCTTCACCTATGCTCCCTCTCCTCCAGAACGCTGGAAACCAGTGCTTTCTATTCCTTGCTGATCAACACCCAGACCTAGTCCTCGTTTCTAGTCATTTCTGAGGCTGCTCAGTTGACATTTGAGCCACGCTCCCATTACAGCCAGTGTCCGGGTGGGTAGCAGATGCTGTATATAATATTTCTCACGATTGGGGAGGGAGTGGGGTATAAATTTTGCTTTTTTGTGTTTTAGTTGGTTTCCTTTGTTTGCTTTTGTTTTTGATGCAGTGTAGCGTGAAGGGGTGAGAATATTCTGAAAAACAAAATAATGAATAATTTATTCACAGAAACTATTAAGATGGTATTGTTAGGCTCACAGCGAGCCCGGGATCAGCCGTAGCTGCGGCTCCGTCTCACGGAGGAAATTATTTAATGTGAGGGGAATACGAGCCAGAGCAGCTGAAGGCGGCTATTTATAAAACGCAGGTACCTTCCCCAGTCTCTCTTCCCTCGCCTTTGATAGATAGATTTATGTCATGCCTTTGACCAAGAGCAGTGACAGACTTTGGCCGTCCCTGTCCTCCAAAACTGACCTTCTGCTGATAGGGCGCTCTGTGTGATGTCGCTAAGGCGTGCTCCACAGAGCCCAGGCTCCGTAGGGTGTCAGTTTGGAGGGGTTTGTGGTCACGTATCCTTAGGAAACAAATTAAGTCAGGTTCTTCTCTGCAGGACTTTTCAGGGCCTTTCATACATACGTGCTCTGCCTCGCGAATCGGGGAGAATGCAGCGTTTCTGAGCTGCAGGACCCGGTGTCCCGTACGGCAGGTGTGTCTTAGCTGGCATTTCACACAGTAGCCTTTGGTGAGGGTGGTCTAGCCTGTCTGAGGTCTGCAAGGATTGACAACCGCCTCCTAGGTCCCTCCGCAGACAAACAAGCAGAAACAGCCTCACAGCCTCTGTCTGGGAAGAGGATGAGGTGAATTAGGCTCTACCCAAGTGGGATGGCTCCATCTGGATGCTGCCCCCAGACAGTTAGCCTGCCCCTCCAAACATAGGGGAGGGAAGTCTTGGCTGTGGTGGAAAGGGAAGGTGGCATAAGGACACAGAAACAGCCCCTGCTTCCTGGCCTTAAAGGCCACTCAGTGGGGACGATGGCCTCGTGACAAACACTTCTCACTTCCACCCACAGTTTGGAACCGTGTGCTCCGGGGGTTTTAAATGGAAATTCGTGCTGGTTTTTGTGTTTTGCATGTCTGTTTGTCTTTCATCTGTGGTACAGTGCTGTGTGCAGATGGCCGTTACTCCGTCTTTCTCTCTGAAGTGAGAAAGATCGACCTTCGGGGGGACCATGTGTCTGTGCTTTTGGGATGAGGGCCTCTCCTGTTTTGTGTTCATGTTTTATTTTCTAGTGACATTTTTAAAAACATGTATTGGTTCAGCTGTTTTGTAGAAGGTAGGAAGCATTCTGTGTCCCTAGCTGAAGATATCCGTCGGTGAAGTGTGCTTGGAAACCCAAGTGTTTTCTACAGGAAAACGTTGCAAAGACTTTCTCTTGCCTCTTGTGCTTTGCTAGGAAAAGGAGCTGCCGGCGTCCCTGCTCTGGGCTGGGGTCCTGTTCAAAGGCAGAGCTGTGTTTTTAGGACCAGGTACATTCGAGTAGAATGACAAAGATATTCCTGCTTAGCCTACCCCTTTATTGGAAATGTCTAGAATATCAGCCACAGGGGTCCTTGCCTGCAGCCTTTCCAGCCGCCCCCCCACCCTGCCCTTCTCAGCTGGTCTGGGAAGCAGGACAGCCCGTTGTCTGGGTTTCAGGACAGACTGCCTGGTCTCGAGGGCAAGCCTTTCTCTCCTGCTTGTTCAGCCTGAAGGAGAACTGTGGGAACCAGCAGCTTCACTTTGGCCGGCCCTCCGGAGCACACAAGACCAGCCCAGGCTCTGTGAGAGCTCTGGGACACTGTGCGAGGCCTGAAGACACTTAGCTCAGATAACAGCTGCGTTACTATTCTGCTTCAATTGACAAAGCCACAGGGACTGTGCTTGCTTTCCTCTGCTGAGACCTCTGCACACACACACACACACACACACACACACGTACACACACACACACACACACATATCGCCCCCGCCTGTGCGCTCCTGGCACCCCACTCCCATCGTGGCCCACCTCTTCGTCAGCAGGACTGACCCCGTCACTCCCCCAGGTTCTGCCCACCAGCATCCCCCGGCTTTTCCCCACCACAGCCAAACAGACCCTCTGAATAGGCAACAGGACCTTCTAGAACCAGCTGGACCCTTGGCCAGCAGCAGGCAAATTTTGGTCTGCTCTCATCAGGTACAAAAGGCGGTATCCGTGCTCTCTTCTGAGCATTCTCTCAGTAAGGCATATGGATGTAGAATGTAACATCTTTGTGGAGCGTGGGTTTTTTTTTTACATATTTGTATGCAGTTGAGGGCCTGCTGTAGAACTCTCTCCCTGTATCTTACTGTACTGTTAAAGAAGCTGAATTCCATGTTGCCAACAGACGCGTGAAGTGTTCCCGAACCTTCCTCCACGAAAAGCCATTCGAGCCTGATTATTTTTCTAAGTAACTTCAATTAAATTGAAGAAAAAAAAAAGCTGTGTTCTGTGTATGGTCTATTTGTGGCTCGTTGCTGAGACTGGGGTGGATGGGGTGGGCTGTGCCCTTCAGCCCGTGGTCACCCAGCTCCTGTGTGAATGTGAACGTGAGACACAGCCGTAGTAAACCCTCCTCTCCCCCGTGACCAGGTCCTCTTAACTGGATGGATGGGGCTTTACATCACCCGCTCTTCTCTAGAAGATCTGTGCTCATTGGAAAGCCCGCTGCCTAGTGTGGTCCTGCCACCGTGTCAAAAACAAAGCAGCGAAGACCCTCGTGCATGGTGGCAGAGCCAGTGTGCAAACCTAGGCTAATGTGTCCTCACACCCTACACCCTGGCGCGGGACCGTCTCTCTCTGAGCAGTTGCCCCTTCCTTCCTTCCTTCCTTCCTTCCTTCCTTCCTTCCTTCCTTCCTTCCTTTCTTCCTTCCTTCCTTCCTTCCTTCCTGACTTATTATTATTTTTTTTTAATTATTTATTTATTTATTGTGTATATAATATTCTGTGTGTATGCCTGCAGGCCAGAAGAGGGCACCAGACCCCATTACAGATGGTTGTGAGCCACCATGTGGTTGCTGGGAATTGAACTCAGGACCTTTGGAAGAGCAGGCAATGCTCTTAACCTCTGAGCCATCTTTCCAGCCCCCCTGACTTATTATTTTTAATGTACATTGTGGTTTTGCCTGCATGAGAATGCTAGATCCTCTGGAACTGGAGTTACAAACAGTCGTGAGCAGCCATGTGGTTGCTGGGAATTGAACCTGGGTCCTTCAGAAGAGCAGCCAGTGCTCTTAACCACTGAGCCATCCCTCCAGCCCCCTCAAGTGCCCATTCCTACAGCTAGGAGACCACAGACCCTGCTGCAGACTCCACTGTGTCTTTGGCCACATCACCTGCTATGGCTTCATGGATGGTGTCTTAGTTTACTTTTATTCTTGGTGGTTTTGGCTCACGCTGTGAGGGCTACAGTCCATCGTGGGGGGACAGTGCTGGCAGGTGATCCCATGGCATCCCTAATCAGGAGGCGTGGGGAAAGGCCCAGCTCCAGTTCATTTTATTCAGTTCGGAATCCCAACCCAGGCTGTGACACCACTCATATTTAGAGTGGTCTTAGCATCTCAGTCTAAAAACATCCCTCATCGGCGTGCCTAGAGGGCTGTTCCCATGGTGATTCTAAATCCACTGAGTTGACAATTGTCCTAGTTAGGGTTTCTATTGCTGTGGAGAGACACCATGACCACAGCAGCTCTTAGAAAGGAAACGCATCTAATGGGGAGGTTTGTACCTTCTGTGTTCCAGTCTGTTATCAACCTGTTGGGACGTGGTGGCATTTAGGCAGACGTGGTGCTGGAGCTGGGAGTCCTATATCTTGAGCCACAGGCAACAGGAAGTGAGCTGAAACATTGGGAGTAGCTTGAGCCTATAAGAGACCTCAAAGCCGGCCTCCGGAGTGACACACTTCCTTTAGCAAGGCCACACCTTCTAATAGTGCCACTCCCTTGGGGGCCATTTTCTTTCCGACCACCACAACAATCAAGATGAGCCGTCACAGTTAAGCTGGAGATGGGTACTTGACGAGTGTGTTTGTTTGGCTCATGATTCAGGTATCAGAACTGTGCAGGTGCCATTGCCCAAATCTCTTCCCTATGTATTTCCACGGAGAAATCCCACTTGAAAGTGTCTAGGAGCGAGTCTCAGCAAGCAACACAGAACAGGTATCCATGAAACAACGGAAGGGGTGAGCTTGCTGTGCAGGAAGCTCATGATCCCAGCAGTCACTGAAGCAGGGGGATTGCCCTGAGCTTGAGGTAAGCCTGAACAAAATTCTGTGACTCTGTGTGTATGTGTCTGTCATGTGTGACAGTATGTGTATATGTGTGACTCTGTGTGTGTGATGTGACTCTGTGTGTGTGTATGTGTGACTGTGTGTGTGTGCGTGAGCACACGCGCACAAGGTCCAAAGGGCAACCTTGAGTCTAATTCTTCACATCTGTCCACCTTATTTTTTGTGACAGGGACTCTCATTGGCCTGGGGCTCACCAATTCAGCCAGGCTGGCTGGTGAGGAAGCCCCAGTGTTGGGGTTACAAGTGTACACTTCTCTGCCCAGCTACTTTTCTCTCTCTCGTGAGTTCTAAAGACCTAACTTGCATCCTCACGCCTGTGCAGCTAGCACTAACTACAGTGAGTCTTCCCGTTCAGCCCTCAGTTCTGTTTTTACCACCCTGTATATGATGGCCGTTGTGCCCTCTTACCGGCTGTCTTTGTCACCAGCACTAGGGCTCACACTCGTGTCTGGTGTCACCATTACCCTTGCAGTTGAGAGATGCCCAGACCGCGGGACTTAGTCATCCCAAATGGGCAGGAAGCACTGCCTGTCAGACAAGATGTGAGTCTGCCAGCGCCTACCGCTGTCCCTTTGGGCTGTTTGCAGGCCCCGTGGGAAACAGCAAATGAAGACCACCCTGGCCACCTCTGCTTTCATCAGAGAGGGGCTCCAGTCTGCCCAATCAGTAGGAAATTCTGATAGTGTCATGGGCGCCCTCTGTTGGACACTGCAGGAAGTGCAGAGAATAAGGCTTAAGTGGGCGAAGGTCCTCCAACCTCCCCCGCCCCCAGACCACCACCATGGCCACCACCACCACTGGTTCAAGTCACTAGGGTAAGGGGCAAGGTACTCCATCTTGAAAAGAGGTGGGTTTTTCTGGAGTATGACTTCCCAATTTTCTTTTGATAAGAACATTTTATAATAGACACATAAATAAAAACAAAAGGACTTTTTTGGAAAGAAAGTAAAAATTCGTTTACATCCAAATTCAAGTCAGAAATCAAAATATGTTCTGATTTCTTGAATGGTCTGTTAGGGAGAGAAGAGGGCCCATCATTCAGATTATGGGCATGAAAAATAGCCTCTGCATTAACGAGCTTCCTCTTTTTTAATTTTTGTTTGTTTGTTCCTAGAGCCCAGGCTGGCCTCAGCCTTGCACATAACAAAGGCTGACCCTGAACGTCTGATCTTTCTACCTCACCAGTTCCTGGAACCACAGGCTGAAGCCCCACAGCTTTAGAATGGAAGCCGGGGATTAGATCCACGCTAGGCAAGCACTCTCCCAGCTCAGCCACGCACTCAGCTCCCCTTCTGGGTTATTTTTCAGACGGCAATGCAGCTTGGTGTAGAAACAGAACGAGGGCTTTCCAGTCTTCCACAGTGTAGTGAATGAGCCTGGCCTAGTCACCGCCAGGTCAGAAACAGTCACTGCCTGGCTCAAAGCAGATGGCAGGACAGAGAGCAAGGAGCCTAAAGCCAGAATGGGCTCTGGGTGTGAACCTGATGGTTCCTAGAGAGCTACTATGCCCCGTCCCAGCACCTCAAGGGGCCTTCATGTAGGCGGACATCTCTGTCTCTTGCCCGCCCGCCACGTGTCTCCCTGCCTGGGACCAGCCACTGCTCGGGGATGGCCAGCCGTCTCTGCCTGAGATTGGCTGCTCTCAGGGCCAGCTGCCTGCCGCCACATGGTCCACTACCACTGCTTGGGGACCTACAGCATTTCTGCTGCCTACTGCCGCCGGGGATCCTGCAGCATTTTTAACCTTTCCATTACACCTGGGAACTGGTGGGGGGAGGGATGCCACGTGGCCACGTGGGAGGACAGTAGCTGTCGATGGGAATCCCAGGCAGAAGCCGACTGAGGGAAGGGCTACTGAGCAAGAAGAGTGAAGACAGACATTCAGGGACATAAAGGCGGTGTGTGTGTGTGTGTGTGTGTGTGTGTGGAACTCACAACTCAAAGTGTGGTCTGTGAGTCTTGGAGGCTACCCGCTAATATTCACTATTTCTGGCACTACCTAGCGCCCTGCCCTGTGTTTTCAGAGGCTCCGCCCTGTGATTTCAGAAGCTCCGCCTGGCGACTGGTAAGTGGATCGCATTTGCAAATTGAGAGCGTGAGTCGCCAGTAAAGCTGTGGCCCTGAGGGAAGACATCTTACACCGTTGATTATCATTCCAGAAGTCTGGAGGTGTGCAGGATTTGGAGGCTCTGGTGGCACAGCCTGTGCCCTGCACAAAGTCCAGCTCAGGGACCGCTTGGCATTCACCCTGAAAAGCCCGGCCCCCTTCTGGGTTCTGCTTGCCAAGCTATGGGCCCCAAATGCGGGATGTGGGACTACCTGAAGAGCGTGCTGATGGCGGATTGCACG
The DNA here is from genome assembly GCF_014885135.2 of Alexandromys fortis. NCBI lineage: Eukaryota > Metazoa > Chordata > Mammalia > Rodentia > Cricetidae > Alexandromys > Alexandromys fortis. The sequence continues at coordinate 9,471,974 of NW_026067932.1, forward strand.
GCGCCCGGGACTTCTGCCGAGCTGCTGGGCAGAAAAACTCCACAGCCCTCATCTGCAGTTTTGAAATTCAGAAAACCCTTGAACATTAAGGAAAAAAAAATCCTTAGAAGATTTTTTTTTTAAAGACAGAATTGAAGTAAGCTCGCTTGGCAGCAAACCCTGACCTTAGCTAACACAGGCTAATTATAGTCTGTGCTTGTCCCACTTACAGTGAAAGTCTGAGCTTTTCCTGCCGAAATATTCACGTGTTTTACCAGGGGCGAGCACTCGGGCTCTCTGCTGGGAAGCAGGGGCTGGGGGTGGATGCACATGCAATACACATTGTATTTGAAAGTGTCTTCAATCAAACGCACATCAGTGCCGAGGGTTTCCGATTCAGCCTGGGAACTCGGGCCACCTTGATTTTATAGATGGAGAAACTGAGGCCCAGAAAGGTCAGGTCATTGCCCACCTCTTCATCTATTCCAAGGGGCTTGTGTAGTAGGACGCACCTCTGCGAAGAGCCTAGAGTCAAGGTTTCTCTGTGTAACCGTCCAGCTGTCCTGGAACTCACTCTGGAGACCAGGCTGGCTGAGAACTCACAGAGATCCGCCCGACCCTGCCTCCCGAGTGCTGGGATTAAAGGTGTGTGCCACCATCTCCTGGGAAGCCCCAGCTCTTAAATTCACTCTTAGCTGGATTGTGGGATTTTACTCTGTACACACATGTGTAACCTTCAGTCAAAGACTCCGAAGCTTGCTCTCAAATTTCTGTAGTTCATTCTTCTGGGCATCTCTCTACGGGAACTACACTTAACTCTGGCCTACTTGGCCTCTCAGGATTAAGGATCAATCCTTAATTCACAGGGTCGTAGGCATTTCCCTCGGCTTGTGGTCAGAGGCTGGGTGTTAATTCCCCCCAGACAGAAAGTCTTCATAAAGGGGTTGAGAATGTAGCCGGTCGGTAGGCTGCTGCCTAGCTGGCATCAAGTCTTGGGCTCCACCCCCAGTACTTCATAAACCAGGTGTGGTAGCACACACCTGTAATCCCAGTACTTGGGAGGTAGAAGCAGAGGGTCAGAAGTTCAAGGTCACCCTCAGCCACCCTCAGTGAGTTCAAGGCCAGCCTGCGATTCTATCTATGGAAAAAGAAAATTGTGCAATTTCCCACCGGATAACTGAATATCTGGGTTTCCTTGTGTGCAGGTATTCCTCAGCTTGGATGACAGATCACATGGAATTGCAGAATTATAATGTGGGACTCATGACATTTTGTAGGACTATAAGATACCACTCCTGTGGGGTTTTTCTTTCTCTTTCTCTTTCTTTCCCTTTCTTGGTTTGATTTCTTTCTTTTATAAAAAATGTTTTTCCTTAATCCTCTTCTAGTTTTTATAAAAATTTCATTAATGACTGTGTTTCTTTAAGCCATAAATGACTAGATTTTGTTCGTGATAGGGTGTTCTGGATGTGTGGAGGTCAGAGGTCAACATCAAATGTCTTCTTCATTGCTCTCCACCTTTGTATGTGTGTGTAAGGCAAGGTCTCTCTCTGAACAGGGAGCTCCCCAGTTCAGAAGGCTAACTGAGCTGGATGGTGAGCCCCAGGGAGTCTCTTGGCTCTTTCTCCCCAACTCAAATTATTGGCACCTCCTTGCCACCTTATCTGGCTTTTTCCTTAGGTTCTAGGGCTCAGAGATCAGACCCTCATGCTGTGGCAAGCGTTTCCCCACTTCTCCAGCTCCCAGATTTTGTTCATATTGTCTCTATCCGAGGATGTCGCTCTCCCTGCCCCCTCTCGCACTGATATCTGTGCTTTCGTCATCATCTAAATGCAGTTTTAAACACAGCTGTGGCCTGCTTCCCGTCTCTATTGGCGCAAGCGCTATAGAATATCACCAGGTGTGTTCTGCACATCACAGGATCTCCAGGACATCACTGGGTCTGTGTTATATGTCACAGGATCTCCAGGACATCACCGGGTCTGTGCTGACATCACAGGATCTCCAGGACATCACCGGGTCTGTGTTATATGTCACAGGATCTCCAGGACATCACTGGGTCTGTGTTATACGTCACAGGATCTCCAGGACATCACCGGGTCTGTGTTATATGTCACAGGATCTCCAGGACATCACCGGGTCTGTGCTGACATCACAGGATCTCCAGGACATCACCGGGTCTGTTCCCCCCTTTCAACACATGCAGACCATGACTGTGTGGTTGCCACCATCTTCTTCTGATCTAGTACTGTTCCTGGCACACAGATGTATGCTGTTATTCAGAGACTGAAACGTAGCTCAGCTTGTGAAATGTTTTCCTAGCACGGCACAAAGCTCCAGGTTCCACCCCAGCCCCACATACACTAGACCCTGCTGGCACAGGACTGCGATCCCAGCCCTGGCGAACTGAGAGCAAGGGCATCAGAAGGTAAAGGTCATCTTATGCTACATAGTGAGGTTTAGCCCAGTATGTCTCCAAAAAAGCGGTTATTGAGAGCCTGCTGGGAAATCTACAGAGGCCAGATACATGGATTAACCCAGAAACACCAACTCTTTCGAGAATTTGTATCGTGGCTTTTCGTGTTTTATACAATAATTCATAAACATTTATATTCCCTTGCTGACCACACCTCTGAGAATGTTCTAGAAAATTTCCATTTCAGGAGAGCTTCCATCCGATTCAGACTCCGACTGCTGTTCTTCCTCATGAGCAATCTCACAGCTGTGGGATTTAGAACCTGCGAATTCAGTACCTTTGTGTTTGGCCTGGGTTGAAGGTCGGCCCAGCCTATAAATGCCAACCTGGCCAGCCCTGGGGAATGCTATATGGCCTTTCTTTATGTTCTCTGTCATTGGAATTTGTTTTGTTCTTACATCTCAATGCTTCCTTTCTCCTCAGATCCTCCCAGTATCGACCCAAGTCATCGTTCATTGATTGCGGCTGCTGGGCGTGCCATTCTCTGCCCTGCCAGCTTGCCACACAGGTCAGAACATTGATCTTCGGTGACTTCCAATAACCCTGGCCTTCCCATGGGAAGGACAGTGGCAGCTTACTCTACTCTGCCCACTGAGTTCCTGACAGGACGACCGGGGCCTGTCCATTTTTCTTACATGACAGTCCCTGCCTCTGTGACTTGCCCTGGTCACGGGCAGTCTTCCGCCCCGTGGAGTGGCTCCGGACTGCCAAACACTGGGTGTAGGAGGAGGGCCTGCTTGCTCGTCCTGGCTGCCCAGCTAGCTTAGCCCCAAAATAACCACGCAGAAACTGTATTAATTAAATGACTGATTGGCCCATTAGCTCTAACTTCTTATTGGCTAATTCTTACATATTAATTTAACCCATTTCTATTAATCTGCGTATCACCACAAAGTCGTGGCCTACCAGCAAAGTTCCATCATGTCCATCTGTGGCCGTGGATCCATGGTGTCTCTCTGACTCTGCCTTTCTTCCTCCCAGCATTCAGTTCCATCTCCCGCCTACCTAAGTTCTGCCCTACCAACTGGCCAAGGCAGTTTCTTTATTCATTAACCAAGAAAACAACACACAGACAGAAGGACCTCCCACACCAACTGGGGTCAAACCAAATCCTCTGTAGAAGTGATGTCTGCTGGAGGAGACATGCCCAGGTCCACGCTGATGTTTAGTGGTGGCAGAAAGGAACTGAGGAGGTGTGGTACCTTCTTGTCTCTTCAGCCCATCACCACACGAGACCCAAAGACCATGCAGCGAGTCCCAGAGCTGACCGCTTGCTTCGGTTCCAGTTTCTCCAGGTGGAAGCCAACTCTCGCCTGAGGACCGCCCTGTGTTTGTGAGCCCAAATTCGATGTTTACTAGACACCCTCCAGTCATGATAGGAACCATCTTCATCTTTCCCACTAAGCCAAACCTCATCCCGATGCTTCTGGAAGAATCTATGTAAATCTGGGCAGAACTGGTTAACTTTTAGGGGGAAAAAATCTACTTACACTTGGGGAGTGGGAAGAAGCCAGGAATGAAGTGCTTTGGGTTTCAGAACTACACATATGGGCTTCTTTTTATTTATTAACAGCTTTTATGTATTTTCAATATTATCCCTGAAAACAGCTGTTTCTCTGAGTTCCCTTTCACACCTGCCTGTCACTTCGGATTTCCATGTGTTAATTTACAGATCTGAGCTACACACGATAAGAGCAGAGCCCAAGGTGATTTTTCCGGATTTGGAATTTTGCTTCCGAGCCTAAGGATCGCTTAGAGACCCAGCACGTGCAGCCAGGCTCCCGCTGCCACCGCCGCCGGCTTCTTCTTCACCCCAAGTACTATTTTTGACGTGTTAATACTAACACCGTGTTTGCCGAACTGATATTAGTTATATTTGTGTGTTTTTTCCTCCCCTCAATTGCAAGACTCTGAAGGGAACACGTCCTAAAATCCATTAGTTTATACTTTGTAGGATACAATAAGCAATGCTTAGGTCAATGGGAAAAGCATCATTATCCTTAGTGCCCAAAAGTCTTTAGGAACTAGGAAATGTTTTTATTGGGCTAGGGGTGCGATCCGTTGGCAGTGCGATCCTAGCTCGCTGGAAGCCCGAGGCTTACTCCCTAGTGTGTTATAAACCACACCTGTATTCTCAGCGCTCAGGAGGCAGAGGCAGCAGGCTCTGACGGGCAAGGATATTCTCCTGTATACTTAGTTTGACACCCGTCTGGGCCTTGACAAATTAAACAAGTAAATGAATAAAGTTTTCCATCATCTTGGCACTGGAGACTCTGATTCAGAAGGAAAGAGAGAGGGGGCAGGAAAGGAAGCGTGTAGCGTTCTCTGCGGGTCTCCGCAGACAAGCGGCCCTCTAGGTTATTGGATGCGGAGAGGACGCATTCCTACCCCACCGGTAGCTCTTGAATCAGGCAGTTTCCTGAGCAGCAAGTAGACTCAAGTGGTCTGGGGCTCATCACGCCGGAAGCCATTACTATTCCTGTTTCAGGGTGAAGACACAGGGGTTACTAGACTACAGTCTTGCTGTAGGGAAGAGCAGAGCCCAGCCCAGCCAGCATGGCTTCCTTCCTGCTAGCCCACGTGAGACCTTTCGGGGTTTGTTCAGGGACTGACACAGTCAGGTGAGGATCTATTGGAAGTGATGGGGGCGGTCTAAGCCAATCCTTGTTGAGCAGACTCATCCACTCTTGTCATGGGAAACTGATCATTTTCTTTTCTTTTTTTTTTAAGGTTTATTTTGTTGAAATATGAGCGGCGGCGGGGCTGCGTCCCCAACACCCCGGCCGCTTGGCTAGCTCATGCCCGAAATAACAAAACACAAACTGTATTCATTTAAAGAACTGCTTGGCCCATGAACTCTAGCCCTTACAGGCTAATTCTTGCACCTGGACTAGCCCATTTCTAATGATGTGTGTAAGCACCCCAAGGTGCGCTTACCGGGAAGATTCTAGCCTCCGTCCATCATGGATCTGAGCTTCATGCGTCTGCCTCAGAGTGCAGAGCTATCGCGTCTACCCGGGAGAGCTGAGCATGGCGTCTCTCAGGAAGCAGAGCATAGTCTGACCTCACTTCCTCTTCTGCCCAGAATTCTATTCTGTTTACTCCTCCCATCTATGTTCCAAGCCATGAGGCCAAGCAGCTGGTTTATTATAACTTAACCAATGAAATCAACAGATTGATATATGACACTCCCACATCATTACTTATTTATGTATTTTATGTACATGAGTGTTTTGTCTGCATGTACATCAGCGCACCAGACGAGAATATTGAATTTCATGGGATTATAGTTATAGATGCTGTAGGTGCTAGGGTTTGATCTCAGGACCTCTGGAAGAGCAGCCGGTGCTCTTAACTGCTGAGCCATATCTCCAGCCCTGGGAAGCCATTTCTTAAGACTCTGGGTAACACAGACATGAATAAGCAGGAGTGCTCGTACCTGTCCATCAGTCGGCCTCGAAGAATGTAAAAGCAAGATATGGTCCCCTAGCCCACTTCCTGCTGCTATACCAGAGTGCCAGAGACTGGGTATTTATTTACAAAAAGTAAGTAGTTTGGTTCATGGTTCTGGAGGCTGCAAAGTCACCAGGGTAGTACCAACTCCTGGGAAAGGCCTTCTTGCTGTATCATAACAAGGAGGAAGAGAAGCAGACTCGTGAGAAAGGGAAAACAAGAACACCCCACCCTCTTAACAGGCACCCACATGACAAAGACCTCAACCCATGGTGAGAGCAGAGTCTCGGGGCCCAAGTGTCTCTCCTGTGTCCTGCCCAGAGTGTCCCAGAGGCAATCTCATTTCAACACGAGCTTGCTAGGGCAGAAGGTACGGTCATACCATGACACCCTGTACGGACTGAGCTTAGGGTCACACACAGACAAGGCTGTCTCGCTGCTGACCCTGGGCAGCTGGTATGGGGATGGGCCTTGTAATCAATACATCTACCAGGTGGGCCCAGAGGACATTCTCTCTGGGAACATCCAACTCTTGTATTAACAATTTAATTCTTCACCACTGACCACCGACGGCTGTATGGGGCTCCTGAATGAAGCCCCCAGATAGTCAGAAAGCAAAAGAAAACGCATGGACCAAAGAGGGAAAAAAAAAAAATAAGCCCAGAGGAAACAGAGAGCATGAAAACAGAACAGCCAAGAGGTGAGCAGGGATATTGTTTACATAAAACTAGAGGTGCCGAGAATGAGATAATAAAAGAGGTTCTAGAAAATTAAAAATAACTTAGCCTACACGAATTCAGCAAAACAATGGGGAGATAAAACTGAAGAAAACGCACAGAAAGAATATTTAAAATCACAAGAGAAGAGAGAGAGGTGAGGGAGGTGGTTCATCTACCCAGGCGGTCCAATACCCAGCTGACTGGGACCCCGAGAGCATAAAATAACAAGCAGGAAGCTATCAAAAAGCCCTAGACGCTTTCCCAGAAGTAAAGGAGGATTTTGTTGTTGTTGTTGTTGTTCAACACCATGAACTGACATCACCCACGAGGCGCCCAGCCCTGATGTGGCCGGCCAGTTTCATTCTGCCACACCCTCCGTCCATCATCACTTGCTCCTATGCCTTGGGACCAGCCCATCATGGACCGGGACCTTTGAATGCAGGAGCTAACACAAACCCGTTCTCTCTATAAGTTGATTAGACCCTTGTTACAGTAATGGAAACCAATTGACCCACCACGGCAGTGACAGGCTTCCTGACAGGTTCCAACAGTCATCTGTTTCTCCCGACTGGGGCTTATCGACTTGAAGTATTTTTCCCTCCCTCAGTAAACAGCACTCAGGCCAGTGTTGACAGCAGTCAGCCACGCAGGAGCTGGGAGATCAAACAGAAGATGGAAGTGAATGATAAAGAACTAAGAAAGATCGCGTTGGCTAAGCTGAAGAAGCCACTTGATAGGGCGTGGGAGCCCCTGGAGACTCGAGAGAAGTGGGGAGGGAGGGTGACTGGGATTAGGTTGCCGCTACTGGCATTATTTATCCACTCAAAACTCAAATGACGGTCACTTGGTTATTCTTAGAAAGCCACCTACCAAGTTTTTCCATGCAAATCTATCCTGGAACCAGTCATAAAATCCAATAAGGTCTTGCTAATTGCATTCTCTAATACATTGTGGGGTTGCCTAATCCGCAGACCAGGGGTGGTATAGTCAATAGCTACGCTCAATAGTCTCAATTATGTACACATTCTGTCTAATTTCGGTGTTAATTGTGCCCGTTACCCCACACCGAGTGGTTTTAAACCCCTGCAGAATGGTCAATGTATTTTATTCCTCTGAGGCCACTAACCACGTCATCCTTTGTCCAGATTTTTAGCAGGGCCCCGTAAAGCGTCTTGATCTGCAAACAGTCTCTGGAGAAAGGATCCACAGTTCTTCTCTGATGGGATTGCTCGGACCTGCTCAGTATCTCTCCAGCAAAACCTGGGTGGCAGGGCTGGGCACATGGTTCAGCAGCAAAGCGTTCACTGTATAAACATGAGGTCCTGAGTGTTGAGACACAGCACCCACCAAAGCTAGATGTACCAGCGTGTGTCTGGACCTTAGTGCCGGGGAGGCAGATGGATCCCAGGGGCTTGATGGGCGGCCCATGTAGCTGAATTATTGAGCCCCAGGCTCAGAGACCCTGTCTCAAAAAACAAACAAACAAACAAACAAACAAATAAATGAAATGAGATAGTCAGTGGATAAATGTGTCTGTCTCCAAGGCTGAAGAACCAAGCTCAGTCCCCAGGATCCACAAGCCAACTCCAGAAAGTTTTCTCTGGCCTCCACATGCATCCACCCCCCTAACAGTGTAACAAAAATAGTTTTTAAATAAGAGGGAGAACGATAGAGGAAGACGCCAAATGCAGCCTCTGCTTCCCCAGTGACCTCTCTTTCCAGGACCCTTTCTCCTCACCTGCCAAAGAGATGCTCGCCCTGGTCTGCAGCTGGAGGGCGCCCGCTCTCTTTGCAGTTCCTGTTTCCTCCAGCAGGGGCAGCCGTGAGCAGCTGGCGCTGGCTTTGCGTGAGCTGAACCAGGACCGGATATGGCTGTTCACCCTAAAATAAGGCCTGAATGTACACAGCCAATGCTGAGGAGGCTTCATTCCCTTCCTGAGGCCGTAGCTGCTCCTGCCTGAATTGTATTACTTCCTTTGAATGGCACTTGCTTTTTGTCCCTCGAGCCACTGGATGCAGGGATGGTGGAGGGAGGTGGGGTAGGGGGTGGGGCTGTAGAGGGAGGGCGGTGGAGGGGGACAGGGGTTAGTCAATGCGCACAAACACAATTTGCTTTTCCACTTCCATGTCATGAAAAGTCTGGGGAGAGGTTTGGGGAGATTAGAATTGTACGTGATAGTACGTGTTTTACTAATTAAGTGTTGGATGCTTTGTGTCTTCCGAATGTCACCCTCATTGATGCCACGGACTTTTTCCAGATGTAAGTCATTGGTCTTCCCACGTGTTACCTGCTAGGAACACTGAGCACCCTTGGAACTCCTCTACGTCAAGAAAAAGAATTCTTTCACACATGGCACCTAATAACAGACTTAACTTCACTTATGGTCCAAAGTGGCTTACATTGTTGTCCAATAAAACAAGTCTCTTTAATACGAAGCCCTACGAACTCACAAGAGTGTGCCAAACCGAATTAGCCATCCACAAACAAATTCTCTCCGCAAACAGGCATTTCCCATTTTGTTCTGTTTAAGTTTGGAAATGCTACCAGCAGAAATTGTTGAGGAGCCAGAGAAACAAAACACCATTTTCAGATACTGTGCCATGACTCTATCGTGAGTATTTGTCTATAGTCAGAGACGGACTCTGTATCCTTAGGGTGTCCTTGCAAGGGGAGCAGTGGAGCTGGTGAGATGGCTCAGTGGCTAAGAGCACTGGCTGCTCTTCCAGAGGACCTGGGTTCAAGTCCCAGCACTCACATAGAGAGTCACAACCATCTGTAACTCAATCCCAGGGAATCCAACGTGCCTCTGCAGACAAAAAGGACACACACACACACACACACACACACACACACACACGGCAAATAAATGAAATTAACTAAAAGAGGAACTGTGTAGCAAACCAAAGGCAGTCCTTAGTTCAAACTGCCTTCTGCAGTTGTCTGTGCTGTGCAGACATGTTCAGCCATGTGACCCATGGGCTCCGTGTGGTGAGGACAGCCAAGGATGCTGTCCCACACGAGTTCCGATGCTTCCTTAAAATTTTAAGTTTTTTTTTCCTTTAGTTTTTCTTTTTTTGTGACTTGATTGTGTGGCTCCTAAGTGTGTACTTTGTAAGTGTGTATTTTGTAAGTGTGTACTTTGCGTGGCTCCTAAGCGTGTACTTTGTAAGTGTGTACTTTGCGTGGCTCCTAAGCATGTACTTTGCCAGTTTTCCCACTCACTCTTCGGCCCCCTGTGGTGACTTATTAGGCTTGTGGCTTTCCCTAGGTCATGCACCATGGGAGACCACTTTCTGTCTGTCCAAGTTTTTAACCCTCGGTAAACCGACATGGCTCCGTAAACCAGCAGGGCAGTTTGCCTCCAGCTGCTTTTCTTTGCCCTTAACGAGCCGTGATGTAGGTCGCTGTGTGTTTGGAAATATAGTCAGGTGTGTTCGAGGGGTCTCGAGGACTTGGAGGCTTCTGGGTAAATATCCTTTGCAAGGCCCCGCCCTCATGATTTTAAGCTGTTTTACAGATTCCTTGAGCTCACACGGAGCGGAGCGCTTTATCCCTGAAGCTGTGACGCCACGGGGAGAACGGAGGTCTTAGGGAGGGAGCTGTGAATCCGCAGGACTACACCGCTCCGTGGGCGGATTCAGACTGTGGAGGCTACCTCCCCAGAGTCAGCGGGAAGAGCAACGCGGGAGTCCGGCCAGTCTGAGAGGTGTGTGGGGGCAGGCGGTGGGCGAGTTATCTGGGGCAGCCTGGGAAGCAGTGCGAGGCTTTGATCTGCCGGAGTCTTTGCTTGAGTTAGAGAGTTAGCGATGGGGGGCTGTAGGTGGCGGGTAAGAAAGTAACGCCTTTCCTGGCAAACAGTAGCCCTCTTGACAAGGTTTCCGAGAACGCTGATTTGGAGTAGCAGGCCTCTTTACCTGTCGGTCCAGCCCGAACCCAGGACCCTGTCAGTGACACTGCTGTATCGGGGGCTGGAGAGGGGCCCACTCTGGACCTAAGAAGAGACATTTTGGCACTGGAGTTTTGTCCAATGAGCACAAGTGAGAGTCAGTGTCCGGGGACCAGTCCCCCTCCCCCCGCGGGCTGCCTCACTCTTGGGTTGTTGGTCTTTTCTTCCTGACTTACCAGAGTTCTGCAACGGTGAGGGAAGTGGGCCTTTAACGAGTGGCCTGTGGCTGTCGGGTACAGCAGCCCCTTGAAAACAGCTGTGGCTGCACCGCCTAGCTGTCTGTCCTTTAAGGAGTGGCGCTGCCCGCCGGCATTGGGAAGTATAGGCTTGGACTGGGAAAGTAAAGGAGGAATTAGTGTAGATGATGTAACAATGAAGAGGGGCCTGGGGGGGGACACAGGTGAGCGCCCCAACACTGAGAAACGGGGGGGGGGGAGGGCAGTGGAAGATGAGCTTCAGACAGTGTAGGGAAGGCCGCGTGGGCGTGGGCAGACCCCGGAGGTAGAGTTAGCGATAGCCACGCACTCTCCCACGTGATCAAGTCACTTTTAACCCCCTGCTTTGCATTTTTTTTTTTTTTTTTTTCTGAGACAGGGTTTCTCTTTGGAGCCTTGTTGCTTTTTGAGACAAGGTTTCTCTGTGTAGCCCTGGCTGTCCTGGAAATTGCTCTGTAGACAGGCTGGCCTTGAGACTGATGGCCCCGGGGCTCTGAGGGATGACAGAGCACAGGTGGGCAGTGGGCTGGAGGTGCGGCTGTCATCAGGGCCCAGTTCTCATGCTCCATAAACACAGGGGAGGGGACGGCAGACCAGCTGGGGGATTTCCAGACATGTTCCCTGTTCCACAGCTGACAAGGGTAATCCACAAAGAAACCACCACAGCCCAAGAACAGGCTTCTCACATTTTATTCTGACTTGGGTTTACAATAATTCCAAGGTGCCAGAGACCATCAGTGGGTAAATTATACCTAGATACAGGGAAGGAAGGGACGCCCCACCACTGAGAGACTTTGAAAGGACTCATTTGGCCTCATCATGAACAGTTTATGGCGTGAGGTTGTCTGATATCTCCACAAAGGAACTTCCTGTGTTTCTATTTTATTAGATTCTAAGAAACTCTGGAAATTTCAGGAAAAGGTGGATGGTCAAGAATAAAAAAATATGATTTTTTTAAAGCTATGTGTATAATGTGCCTGGTAAATTAGTGGAAAGGGAGTTTTGGAAAGGTAGGATTTTGTGTGGTATAAAAATACTGTTAGTTTACCTAAGACTGATAATAAATCTTATGGGTAAATAAAACTTGTAAGACTTTCAAAGATCTGCAATTGTTTTCTAAAGTAGTGTGTATCCCTTTTCAATTCATTTGCCCATTGCGTGCGTCTGACAAAGGCTGAGCATCAGCCGCCCACTGTCCTGTGGCACCACAAGTCGAGGAAGAGGGTTGGTGCTTAGAAGAAATGAGGCACCACCAGGTGGCGGCGCACGCCTTTAACCCCAGCACTCAGGAGGCAGAGGCAGGGGGATCTCTGTGAGTCTGAGGCAGCCTGGTATACGAAGCAAAGTACCAGGACAGCCAGGGCTACATAGAGAGGACCCTGTCTTGAAAAACAAAAACAAAACAAAACAACGACAAAAAAAAAAAAAAAAGAGAGAGAGAGAGAGAGAAATGAGGCACTGTTCTTTAGTCTAAAGTCTTCATTATAAGATGGAAAATATTTTATAAGCTAAAGCATTTATTATTTCATTTAGGTCTCTCTGACCTTAGGAGCATGAATAGCTCAGAGTTGGTTGTGCTGACCACCGAGACACATGAGGTGGAGGCGTCCCTGCAAGCAGTCTGAAAGACTGGTAACACTGGACTGGACTTTCTCCAGCCTTCTTCCTCTCGGGTACCTAGGTGGATGTTCTTGGTGCATTGGGGGTGGGGCAGAGCTGTGCAGAACAAAGTCTACTGGTCTAGAACAGTCTGGTCGCTCTGCAGCTGTGCAGCCTTAAAATGTCACTCTGCACACCCCCTCCCCCTGCCCCGCTACAAAATACAGATGGGGGCTCCGGACTCCATTTAATCCACAGCAAGACCATGCTGTCCGCATTTGCGTGTGCTTTGGAATGCATGGCACAGCAGCCTGAGACTGCTGGCCAGCGCTCACACTGGGGCTTACTCTGCACTTTTTGTGAGTTAAAGATTCCCAGTAGGTTAAGGCAGGTGCATCTCCAGTCTAAGCCTCACCTGGGATACCGAGCAAGACTGTCTCAAAACAAAAGAACGTACAGCCCAAATGCAAAACCCAAATTCACAAATACTTTATAATAATATGAAAGGTAGTATCAATTTCTTAAAGCATAAAATAATCATTGCAACTACATATTCATCAACATAAACTTTAAGCTTTTTTTTTTATCAGTGTTCACTCTGACGTGACTCTCTAAAGGAGAGGGCCCAAAGTTAGTTCAAACTGTGCCTTCAAAGTTTGATTATAAGGCAGAAGAATTGAATGAAGTTTAAAAATGAGCAAAAATATATAACTCTAAAGCACAGCCTTTGTAAAGACTGAGTAAGAATACTTCCTCCATATACAGCAATCCACCTGTTAGTTACACAACACAAACTCAACATGACGATCAATGCCATGTGAACTTTATTCCCTCAGCAGCTTAAATTATTAAATAGTCAATGGTCTTAAAGATTGCACTGCAGTTTTCTAAGTACTAGTGATCTGAAAGGGCTTCCTACTGACTAGCCAGGTGCCAGTCCGGTGCACAGAATATTCCGGAGTTTCAGAAAAATGTTTGAGATGGTCTCTGCCGATGAAGCCCGCGATGAGATGCTAATGAGGTCGGCCACAACTTCTCCTTCAGAGGGAAACTGACGGGCAGAGTGCCTTACAGAGCCACAGGGCCACCTGCTCTTCCCAATTCTTAGGTCTGTGTTACATCAAATGATACTTATTGTAGAAAAAGAAATTACGTTGTTTCTCTGTGTCTCTCTGTGTTGTTCTCTCTCGTTGCTATCTGTCTGTCTCTTTTCACACATGCACACATACACTCACACATGCTCAAACACATGTTTACACATTCTGGAACACAGGCCTACCTACACGCTCACACACGTTCGCTTATACGCATACAAACACATGCACATGCACTCGAGGGCACGCACATGTACACACACGTGCATACACGTTCACACGCACACACACACTATCTTGTGCCCACAAACACAGCTCAACTCATCTTCTGCTTTGAGGACTGTTTTCTAAATCAGATCAAAGCTCTTCAACCCACGAAAGAGCAAAGGCCCAGTGCTTTAGAATCGGGAGGATGGACGGAGCAGAAGCAGGAGGGACTGCAAGTCCAAGGCCTGCTGGGGTAACACGGTGAGCCCCTTCTCCCCGACTTCAGGGGTTACCTGCTGAGAACGGAAATTAAACGAACATTGGCACGGGGCAGTTTTAAACAGGCGTAGAAGTCAGTCTGTCGCTAGCTCCGCAGGATGGATGCAGTCAGCTTAGGACTCGGTGACTGGCAACCTCAGCTCCCACAGAGGAGGGCACAGTTAACACTCAGGGAAGCTGGGCTGGTGCCTTCAGGTCACGGTATCTTTGTAGCGGGACACAGATCTAGGACAAAGAAGACTAAAGCTCCCTGGCCTCTAACCTTGCATTGTAACTTAATAGTAAAGTACATGTCTGCTAGGTCTGTGGTTTCAACACGATTCATTGTAAACATCCTATATTCTTTCCTAAGTAATTTTAGAGTGTGAGCTTGTATCTATGTCTGTGTCAAATTATTTATTCTACAAAAAGCAGCACAAATACCGTTCATTGTGGTTCCAGCACAAATTCCTTAAAAAGTACATTAAGGCCATGTATGGAGTCAGGGTGAAAACCGCAGACGACCCTGGCGTAAGTCACACGACTGATGAAGAGCTTTGGGGACGGGAGGGGCAGCAGTAGCTGCCTTGTGTTCTCCTCCCCGGGGGGGGGGGCTGCAACAGCTTCGAGGACCCGTTAGTCCCCCACGTCGCCATCACGGTCTCCAATAAGCCAGAGAAAATGGAAACTTAAGGCCAGCAGAGCTGTCCCGAGCAGGTCACCCAGCGCCGTCAGGTAGGGGATGGAGAAACTGTCCGGGTCCTTCCCTTTCCTCCAGAAGCGATGGACCATCCAGTCTGCGATCCACAGCAGGGTGAACACCTGTAAGAGAGAACCAGACATGACCACTGTCAGCTGCATCTCCCTGCCCTGAACAAGGCCAAGGGTCTGAGCTGCTTGTTTCTGGGAGGAGCAGCCTATGTCCAGGTCAAGAAGCATGCTTGAGAAGAGACAGCTAGTTAACAGGACTAACAAGAGAAGCCTAGACTCCAGATGCTGGAGCAGCGTCTCGCCTCCATCCACCTGTGGTCTGTGGTGTTTTCTTCTCTGCCTTGGGTTTCAAATGGCCAAGGACGGCCATTCTAGCTCTGGCCCCTTACCAGAGGAGGAGATTTGGACAGCGTGGCTTGTCCAAATCTGAGAGACAGGTGCCAAAGGTAAGATCCCCAGGGGTAAGTGCCAGAGACAGCACCTGCACCTCCGGGCCCTGGCACCCCTGCGTGAAGCTTACTTTCCTTACTGCTCCACTGGCCAAGGTCGCCTGCAACCACATAAAGCTAATTCAGATACTGCATTGAGTGTGTAGGGAGCAGAGAATATTAGAGTCTTGAACTTATGTATTGTAAGATTTGGAATTTGGTTTGTAATTTCAGCCCTTGAGAGACAAAGAAGGATTGCTATGAGTTCACAGGTCACAGAGTGAGTTCAAGGCCTGGTTTATGGTACATAATGAAACTGTCTCAAAACCATTGGATTTGAATCTCAATTTATTCTTCTGGCCGGTTCCTTATTAATCTGAGTGTCTACTGATTTGAGAAAACAAAACAAGCCTCAAAGCAGAAAGGTACAAGGATCCCAGACCAGCTGCCAGAGCCAGCGGTTTGCAGTCCTGCCTCAGAGTGCCACAAGCTTTAGACCCAGTAGCAGGATCTGGCTGGTCTTGAAGCAACGCCTCTGCTCCAAAAAGGCACCCACCTTGCACCTCCTCCAAACCCAGAAAATACACTGCAGCACAGAACGAGGTGCTCTATAGAGCTACAGCTCTGCCTGATTCCTCAAGCCTTCCATAAACGCTAGCGCTGTCGGTTCAGAATCCGTGGCTTTTATTGAAAAGGTAATTGGAACAAACGAGTGCGCACTGGCTCCTAACACCAGTGAGCGCTGTGACGTTTCACCTCCAAGCCTCTCTCAAATGCGTGGTCTTGCCTTTGCTGTGAGTCCCAGCTGTGAACCACAGAGGAAGGAGCCTGCTGTCATACGTGGTCACACACAACAGTCTTTGCGCCCCCTCTTTGCTCTCTCCCCCACATTCTCCTTCCATTTCCTCTGCACCACAGGCCACAGAATCAAACCAGCTTCTAGCATGGTGTCTTTTTAAAAGCGTTCTCACAATGTTCAAACAGGTTTCCGTTTTTAAAACTTTTTAAAGGTTATCAAGACATATTAGTGTTTTCTTGGACCTCTGGGTGTAAATTATGAGGATCATGGTATCAGAGTCTTCTTATTGCAACGTGTTTTGCCTCGAAGTTAAATCACTGATCAAGACACAGACGCTTTCCACAGCAGACACCAAAGCAAGGGTACACTGTGTCCTAACATCGTCGGCTCTCTATGAAATATGCATCACTTCTCTGGGTAAATATGCCTCCTCAGAAGGCAACTTTGTAGCCCTGGTTAATCATGCAAGTTATAAACGTACTGTCTGGAATTTAAATAAATACACAAGCACAAGAATATATATATTTGCTTTGGATGCTACTGACTTTCTAGGCGGGCTGCTCCTCTGGGCCAGACCAACACTCGCATGCATTAGCGTCTCTTTAGTGCTGTGCCTGCCAACAGCAGCCTTGTGTGTTGTGTGAGGAAGGATGACTGCGTTGTGGGAGGGACGCTTAGGAACAGGACACAAATAAACCTCAGGAATAGAAATGAGCACAGTCCTTCCTAACCGGGCTCTGCAAAGGTTGAATCCATGTCCCTATAAATGGCCTCCTCTAGTCCGGTCTCCAGGATGGAAACGCTGCTGAGATCTAGTATTTAAATGTCTGGGGTAATTCAAGGTTATCGGTCAGCAGAAGTATTTAATTTTTTGAGCAGCACAGGGAACAGAAGGTAAAGACAAAATCTTTCCCAGGTGGGACATCTAACAGAAGATTCGAAGACTAAAACTCCCTCCCTCCATAAGAAGTAAACCTGTCCTCAAAGAGGGACATTTGTCTAACTACATGGGGAGAAAAAAAAATCATCCCTAAGAAAAAAATCCATAACCACAACGGCTTTTCAAGGAACTGAATCCAGCATCAAATGAGCCACGTGGACTGAACATCCTGGGCTGGATATTTTAAAAGGGCCTCAGATCGACAGTGCCCTAAGGCTACTGGAAAAAAAAAAACCCGAACAGAAATCTTTTCTGAAGGTCTGGAGAGATGACCTCAGCGTTTGTTAAAGCACTTGCCACGCAGGCATGAGGACCTGAGTTCAGATCCCCAGAACCCTCGCAAAGCCAGCTACAAACGCTTTGCTCCTACAGCCAGGAGACAGGGACAGGGCGGTCCCTGGAGCGCTACTTCAGCATATGCTGTGGCAAACACGACCCCCACGTGCAACACGGCACACGTGCGTGCATCATGCACACGTGCATCTGTATTCACACACATAAAGCCATGGGCCTTCCATACTGAGTTCACTCTCGAAGGAAGGAGAGGACTCTTGCAAGTAAGTACTCCTTTGATCTACACACACATGCAAATAAGTATAATTTATAAAATTTTAAGAGGCATATGTAGTATAAACGGTGAAAGATCGAAGCTGGGCTGGCTCGTGACTTCTGGTATCTGCAGGCGCCCCTGACACTGCTATGCTACAGTCCTTAGCTTCTAAGAAGAGGCAAGCCTACTGCGCTGACCCAGGCTAACACGCCCCAGCAGCCTGACAGACGTGCCCCATTGGGTAATGGCAGGCGGTGCTGAGACACGAAGGTATCCAGCCTCAGGAACAGCTCGACACTCTGAAGATGTCAACAACAACACAAATGGCCCCTTACTTTTGCAAACACAGTTAATAAGACAGCCCTGCCCCCTCCCCAGGTCATAATTTCATTTCATTACCTCAAATAATTACAGCAAATAAATAATAATTAAAGATAGTAAAGGGGGGGCTGGAGAGATGGCTCAGCAGCACTGGCTGCTCTTCCAGAGGACCCGGGTTCAATTCCCTGCACCCACACGGCAGCTCACAAATGTGTGTAAATCCACTTTTAGGGGACCTGGCACCCTCACCCAGACATGGAGGCAAAACATCAAAGCACATAAAATATAATTCTTTTTTAAATAAAATGTTTAGTAAATTATCTCTGAAAAATGACGTCTATTTTCTTCTGCTTACAGGCTAGCACAGCACACAGACGCGGACACAGCAGCCGTGATCCCGGAAAGCAGGGGAGAGCCATACCCAGGAGCTGCTCTAGAAACTGCAGGTCAGGCCAGATTTCTGTGCTTCCCTCAGGACTGAAGAGAGCAGTCAGCGCTACGATGACCAGCTCTTGAGCAATACACACGCACAGCAGCGAAAGCACTGGGAAAAAATGCCACGTCTACTAACGGGGAAACCTGAGTCCCCAGGCCAACGGCCTGAGAACGCCACACACAAGCAGTTACACAACAGCACACACGTGTGCTCCAGAGTGTCAGGCCACAAGCCCTTCAACTGTGTGTGGATTCATTGCTCTCGGGACTTAAGAGACACCCCTTCATCGATTCAAATGAAGATTTACTGAATAAATAAAAAATAAACTTAATAGTGGCGTGGTAAAATTGGAGGATGAGAAAGCATTGTGGTGACTTCTGTAAGGACCTGGTTGTTTGGGAACCTGACCCAGCCGCCCTTACTGGGCATTTAGGGCCTTTCTTTCCACACCAGGCTTCCCCTCAGCCCACCACCTCGGATTCCGTATATACACGCCTTTCCTTTCCTGGCACGGTTCCTTCCTCTCTCACTCTGTGTATTAATTCAGCAATCTAGGACCCCACATTGTGCTGCTCTCTTGTAGAGTATCTGAGCACACTTACTAAATACGGTGCTAATGTTTATTA
Source organism: Alexandromys fortis (assembly GCF_014885135.2). NCBI lineage: Eukaryota > Metazoa > Chordata > Mammalia > Rodentia > Cricetidae > Alexandromys > Alexandromys fortis. Next base: position 9,490,732 of record NW_026067932.1, read on the forward strand.
TCAAGCAATTATAAAGATAATAAAATATACTTTAAACACATCCGGCAGACAGAAGCTTTAATTTTTATTTCTATAAACACTGATGGATCTGCACTTTGAAAGCCACTGCTTCCCAGCACAGACCGGATCTCCCAGAACACGGGCAGTCCTGGGAAAGCAGGGTAGCACACACAGCAGACTCTCCAGAGGCCAGAGGCTTCTTCTGCCTTCATCTCCAGTTCCCTGAAGGCCAAACTCAAACTCCACCCCAGGCCTTATTTTAATCTGCTCCTGAAGGAGGCACCAAGTCTGTGAAGTTAAACCAGAAGCCGGAGGGGGAGAAGGTGGGGCAACAGGGAACACCAAGGCTGGGATTATGGGGAGAGACCCAAGTTAAAAAAAGAATTAATGCCAAGGAAAATACACAAACAAGGAAATACCATCTGCCTTACAATAAAAACATTAAAATAGTCTTAGTTGTATACTGAAAATTCATATTCTTAAAATATATAGGAAATATGCCGGGCGGTGGTAGAGCATGCCTTTCATCCCAGCACTCGGGAGGCAGAGGCAGGCGGATCTCTGTGAGTTGGAGGCCAGCCTGGTCTACAGAGCGAGTTCCAGGACAGGAATCAAAAGCTACGGAGAAACCATGTCTCGAAAAATCAAAAAAAAAAATATATATATATATAGGAAATATGATTATAATGGCCCTAAAGCCCCGACTTATAAACTTGAAGTTTAGGCATGTTACTTTAAAACGTACAAATAATGGCAGAAAAAGTAGCTAAAATATTTCAAAGTGATGGTCTGAGAAATAGATCTAAGGAAGTAGAACCTTTTGATCTATTTAATTTTTAAAATGTGTATATTTATTATAGCAGCATACCTTTAAATGTTGCTCATTGGCATATATTAATTATACATGCTAATGGGTTACATTGTATTTCCATACACAGACGTCCCATCCACTACCTCTCTCGCCCTGTCCTACTTCTCCCAATCTCCTTCCATTTCAGTCAGCACCCCTTCTGTGTGAGAACGTGTGAGTGTGTGCAAGTGTGAATGTGTGCGTGCATGATAGCATGAGTGCAGGTGTGAGTGTGAATGTGTGCATGTGCAAGTGTGTATATGTGTGCATGCATGATAGCGTGAGTGCAGGTGTGAGTGTGAATGTGTGCATGTGCAAGTGTGTATCTGTGTGCGTGCATGATAGTATGAGTGCAGGTGTGAGTGTGAATGTGCGCATGTGCAAGAGTGTGCGAGCGTGTGTTTGCACGAGAGCGTGTGAGTGCACTGTGAGTGTAAGTGTGTATTTGTGTGTGTGCGTGTGTCAATGTTTCTGTGAGAACTAACGTGTTTCATCAGAGTTGTTTTACAAGAGCATGAGTAAGGGGTTTGTTTACATAAAAGAAAATTTCTAAAATAAAGTCTTCTACACAACACAGAAAGAGGAGTAGAAATCTAAAAAGGAAATAGGTAACAAAACAGAATTTTTAAGTTTGAAGGAAGCCGGGTAACCATGAAGACCATGAAGTGTCAGACATAGTGAAAACTATGTGACCCCATACGCACAGACATAATGTAGTGAACATCACATGACCCTGTACACACAGACATAGTGAACACCACCGTGACCCCATATGCACAGGCAGAGGTCAGCGGATCACTGTTTGAGGCCATCCTAACTACGCCGTAGAAGTTCTGAGATTCTAACTACGCTGTGTGCTGTAGAAGTTCTGAGATTCTAACTACACTGTGCGCTGTAGAAGTTTTGAGATTCTACCTACGCCGTGCGCTGTAGAAGTTCTGAGATTCTAACTATGCTGTAGACATTCTGAGATTCTAACTACACTGTAGAAGTTCTGAGATTCTAACTACGCTGTGTGCTGTAGAAGTTCTGAGATTCTAACTATGCCATGCGCTGTAGAAGTTCTGAGATTCTAACTACACTGTAGAAGTTCTGAGATTCTAACTACACTGTAGAAGTTCTGAGATTCTAACTACACTGTAGAAGTTCTGAGATTCTAACTACACTGTAGAAGTTCTGAGATTCTAACTACGCTGTAGAAGTTCTGAGATTCTAACTACACTGTAGAAGTTCTGAGATTCTAACTACACTGTAGAAGTTCTGAGATTCTAACTACGCCATGCGCTGTAGAAGTCCATCACGACAGGTTCCCAGCCTCCAAGCCTAAGATCTGAGGAGGTTTGTCCCTCTCACCTGTAGCACAGCAGCAAGGAGGTACACAACGACGAAGACGACAGTCAGAGAGGTGTGGCCGCTCTTCATCAGGTGAATCGTGTACAGGAAAATCAAGTGGCCGGGAACCACCAGGAGCAGAAGAACTTGGGCAGACTTATTGTTCACACCTACAAGAGAATGCAGACAGCATTAAAGATAGCACTGACGGTCACTGCTGGGGTGCGGCTCAGCAGGTTGCTGGTCTAGCACTCACAAGGTTCAAGCCCCAGTGCTGGTGGAAAAATAAAATGACTCTAGAAACTGTGCCTGGTAATCCAAGTCAGAGGACAAGCGTGGGTGTCTGTGACCCCACGGTGCTGAGGCACCCGCACCTTGAGTTCAAGCCCCCCACACCCCGGCCCCAGCCAGACTGTGAGACCCTATTTCAGAAAGCCAAAACAACACATTGAAAGTTATGTTCTCATTACTATAGCTCACAGTATTACAGCAATTCAACTGCTAAGAATAAATCTCATTTACAAGTCACATAATTCTTGGGAATTCTACTATTAGATGCAATTATAAAATCAAATAAAAAAACAGCTGTTTAAAAAATTATTTTGAGCCAGGCATGGTGGAGCATACCTTTAATCCCAGCACTTGGGAAGGTAGAGGCAGGCAGACCTCTGAGTTTGGGGCCAGCCTGGACTACAGAGTGAGTTCTAGGACAACCAGGGCTACACAGAGAAACCAAACAAACCTTGCTTGTGTCTACCATAGAAACAGAAGGAGAACGGGACGCTAAGGGCAGGCAGTCTTTAACTGTCCCATCACTGATAACGAGCCCAAGATGCTCAGTGGTTAGGGGCACAGCCGCTCTTCCAGAGGACCGGTGTTGGGGCTCTCTCTAGGACCCAATGTCCTTTGCGGCCTTTGAGAGCACCGGGCATACCAGTGGGGCACAGACACACTTGCAGGCCAGCACCCACACACATGAAAGAATGACCGCAGCTTTCGGGCAGTCACATCTGTTCATATAAACTGTGTATTGTTCCCCATCATTGGGTTGCCTTCTAATGTCCTGTTTCAGAGTAAATACCCACATTTTAAAGGGTCAAAAAGCAACAACACAGAAAGGAAAGTCAATCTGTCTGTCCTAAGTCACAGGTGCTTTGTATTTGTACGTATGGTTCTTCTCTCTCTCTCTCTCTCTCTCTCTCTCTCTCTCTCTCTCTCTCTCTCCTTTCTTCCCTCCCTTCTTTCCTTCCTTTTTGTTTTTTGTTTTGTTTTGTTTTTTCGAGACAGGGTTTCTCTGTCTATCTCTGGCTGTCCTGGAACTCGCTCTGTAGACCAGGCTGGCCTCAACTCAGGGATCAGCCTGTCTTTGCCTCCTGAGTGCTGGAGAGACGGCTCAGCTGTTAAAGGTTGGGCTCCCAACCAAAAATAGAAGAGTACAGATCCTCTTTCTTAACCAACAGAGACAGGAATAAAGCGTGCAATGGCCCCAGCTACACGCAAGCATGCATGCATGCACGCACACACGCACGCACGCACAGGCTTGGGGAGGCAGAAGGCCTCTGTCTCCTGAGATTAGCTCAGCACAACATTTCACAAAGCATCAACTCAGCAAATGCTGCCCCCAGATCTCAGCCGGAAGCAGTTCCTGACAAAAGCCCACACAACCCACCCGACACTTACCTGAGCCAAAGAACGTCCTAAATGGGTAGGAACACCCTGTGGGCTCTTCGGGCAGCTCTCCAGGGATGCTGTGTAAATGGAGGTAGGTAGAAATCCTGCTGGCCTGAATGGCCACCAAATTGCCACCGATACCTGAGACATTGGGAAAAACAATCAGGTGACCTTCTCCTCATCAGTCCCACCATGGCAAGCCTTCTCCAGTCATGTTCTTGCCGATGAAACAAAACTTTTCCTGAGGTGTTGGTTTCTTTTTCAGATAGATAAACCAAAAATCATAATAAAAAAAATCACCCTCATTATTTTCAAATCTGATTAGCTGTCGGAGGTGGAAGAACAGCGGAATGGGTAATTTATAAAAATCATTCTTGCAATCACTTCACAGAACTAGGTAGCAAAATATTCATGTTTATCACCTTAATGAGAGAAGAAATAAGCTGGATTTATTCAAATTGGCAGGCTTGCTACTTTCTCAGCTCACTAAAGAAAACAAATGAGGAGTTGACTAAGGTAACTTGGGGAAGCCCCACATTCAACCTAGAAGCGGCCTCTCCGCGACTCGGAGGCGGTAGAGTTGAGGTGAGACGGGACCCTCAAATCCTTTCTTCACTCAGTCAGTGAGGAAAAGAAAACACCCTGCACGTGGGCCAGCACAGCCATAGAGAAGCTCCAGATTCGCGAGCTAGTGACCCTCAAAGGTTTTCAAAAGGTGTTTCATAGGCACAGCGAAGGAGGAGATGAGGGAAGAGAACCCTAGCCTACACCAGCAGGAGGGGGACCAGCAGCGTGCTGCCACGAGAGAAGGGCAAGGCCCACTTCACACCATCCACACTCAGCCACACCAAGAGCCCGCTGATGAAGAAAAGCAACACAAGAATACTGAGGACACACAGTGTAAGCACTGCCCTAACCTCAAACAAAGATCTGCTCATGTCTGGACACAAATAATCTTTACCTGTTTCCAGTGGTCTTTTATATACAGCATCAAACATTTAATAAAACTTTACAAGTTAGGAATAAAAGGCAACAAAGAAAACAGCACATCGTGGGCGTTAGGACGTCAGCGACACCAGACCCAGAGATGCTTTGGGTGTTGAGATAATAATTATTGTTTGCTGTGGGAGGAGGCAGGATCTCTGGCAGTTCAGGCTGGCCTTGAGCCTGCCACGAAATGCTGGGCCTACAGGCACAGGCCGCCACGCCCAGATCCAGGGACTTTTGTCAGTGATTCTAAAATAGCTGTGGTTGGCGCATTAACAAATCCATGGGGAACGTGTATGTCACACAACAAAAGATGAAACGCAGATGAATTAAAATATGAAAAATATATACTGGACACACATAATGCTAAAGAAAACTGAAGAGAAAGCCTCAATGTCCAGGGGAAGCACTGCAGCTGGGAAAATTCCTAAAAACACTGTGACGCTCAGCACCACCAGAGCCACCTTCCAAAGCACCAGCAAGCTAGCTGCCCACAAACACAGAACGCAGGCTATAGGACACGCAGGCTACAGGACACGCAGGCTACAGGACACGCAGGCTACAGGACACGCAGGCTACAGGACACACAGGCTACAGGGCACGTCTGAGTTTGGAAGGACTGAAACATGTGTATGCTGGAACCGAGTGCTGCAGTCTGGAGACTGGGGTGCAGGGCTACTGGAGCCGAAATCAGCCTGGGAAGCACACACCAGACCCATTTCAACCAATAATAAGATGGTAAAGGTTGCTGACACCAGGGGGTTACCACGTGACGTTGTGATCCATGCTGTAACGTTTAACTGTATTTATCTTAAATGTTTATCATATTGACACCAAATACAAAATCAGAAACATTAAAGATGACTTATCCTAGCTTTGTGAAATACATGTTGTGTGCAGCCATCTCTGTACAACAGCGCACAGGGCTTCCCACTCTAGCGGGACTTGATGCCTTCCGCACCCACTACTGCCGCTCTCCCGGGCTTCTAGGGACCACGATTCTACTATGGTCAGATTCTAGGACATTAACTCTCTGATTCTTCTGACTGGCATCCCACAGGCCCTGTCTTTCTGTAGTTCGCTTGTTTCCTTCAACACAATAATCTCATTTCATTTACTTCATCACAAGTGACCCGACTGTTCTCTGACCCTCAACAGTGTCGCACTGTTTGTTTCTAACGCATTTTCTTTATCCGTTCACACACGGACACGCTTAGATTGCTTCCATTCCTCAGCTATTGTGAGGAGTGTTTCAATTAACAGGGAAGTGCGAACGCCTCTGACATATCGATTTCACTCCCTTTGGAAATGTCCCCAGAAGTGTGACTGTGGTAGCGTTTGGTCACGTTACCACTTTGAGAACCCTTCACACTGTTTTCCGGAGTGTGAACTACTTCACGTTCACACCGACAGAATACAAGGCTCTTCCCACAGCTTCACAGCTATTTTCTTTCGTCTCTCCGACAACAGCCACTCTTTCTGGAGCGACATCCTGGGTCACTGTGGCTTAATGTATCTCTGACTGGTGCTGCTGGCCACGTGAACCTCTCTGAAGAAATGTCTGTCTAGTTCCCGTGCTGGAACTGGGATGACAACATGAATTCATCGGGACTCCACCACAACAGTCTTACACTGGGACATGATGGGATAACACTCGGCTGAACTCATTGTTACATTTCTTCTCCTTACACACGGCTAAGGCTGCCGTTCACACTGGTCCTGTCACCATACAGGAGGTCAGTCCTTGGCCGGAATGTCATTCTGCAGTATGTGAGTATTAGAGAGGGAGACTTCTGGGTACAAGGAGTAAAAAACATTCCCAGATGTTGGGAGCAGTGAGACCCCAGATCCTGAATTTCTTGTAAACAACTTGTTTTCCCCTGATCTGAGTGCCTACAGCTGCTCTGAGCACGAGACCTTCAGGAGTTCCTGATGGCAGGAGAGTGGTTTCTGGTGGGTTTGGCTGGGGCGTGGCTATCGCTATATAATCTGCCCCTGAACACAATAAAGAGAGAATTCTTGGGGAATTCAAGGATGACCCATGTCGCTGTCTCTCTGGCTGTGTGTGTCTGTGTATTCTAAACCTCCAGCTCCCTTGCCCGAAACTCGCGGACTGGGTAATAGCGCACAGAGCGCAGACACTGGGGCACAGTGCGCGACACCCAGAGGGTTTCCAAACCAGGTGCTAAGGGCCAGCAGCTTTGATGAAGTCCTCTGCTGTGGACTGTCACTATGGGGGTTTGAACGGGGAATGGCCCCCCACAAAAGGATCAATGTTTGAATGATCACAGACCCATCCTCTGAGACTGTAGGCAAGTCCCAAGTTAAACGCTTTCTTTTATGAGTTATCCTGGTCATGGTGCTTAGTCACAGTGGCAGAAGTAACTAAGATCTGCTCCCACAGGAATCCCAGTGTTTCAGGACGGCGGGGCTGCTAAGATCTGCGCCCACAGAGAATCCCAGTGTCTCAGGACAGCAGGGCTGCTAAGATCTGTACCCACTGGAACCCCAGTGTCTCAGGACAGCAGGGCTGCTAAGATCTGCGCCCACTGGAACCCCAGTGACTCTGACTGCGGGGCTCCTTACTTTCTGATACAGCTGGGGCTGCTGCTGGAACATGGACTCTCTTCTGGACAACTGAGGAGATGACTTGGAGGAACCAGCAACAGGTGAGTTAATGCGCGTGGGGAAAGCTAATATTAGCAGCTTCCAGCTAAGCAGCGGACCTGGGAATATATAAGATTACATTCACGCCGAGCTGTGGTGGCACAAGCCTTTAATCCCAGCACTCGGGAGGCAGAGGCAGGGGGATCTCTGTGAGTCTGAGGCCAGCCTGATATACAGAGCAAGTTCCGGGATAACCTGGGCTACAAAGAGAGAAACTGTCTCAAACAAACAACACAAAAAAGATGTCTCAAAAACTAAAATACAGGTTGAGAGACTATGTCTGACATCTAGTGAAATCTTGGTATTCAACACATTGTAACAAAGCTAATTTATTGTGGAAATAAGAATTTAATTTTATTTTAATAATAACTAAATAAATAGAAAAACAATAACAAAAAACCATGAACTTGCCATTTTCCAGCAGAGAAGCTAATGTGTTGTTAATGTGACTGGACTGAAAAAAAAGGAATTTGTGTTATTTTTAAAAGCTAAAACTATGGCTTGACTTTAAACTAAAATTAGCGTACACTATTATTAGGCTCAGCCAATTACCATCGCGGTGATTTTCCTGAGACTGACCTATTAATGATCACGTGTAGCTCTCTCTGAGAGCCACGAATGCCTGGGTAGAAATCTACAGAAGCACCGTTATCACTTCCGTGTTACCATAGGGATGGCAATGACGTCATCTTCCTCAGTCACTTTAGAAAGGCACTGGCGCTGCTTCTCCAGGTGAAGTGGATACAATGTTACTAGGAAAGAGACTAGGAAAGTAGCAGCTCTTCACCGTCTTGTCAGGGTTGCCCATTATAGTTTTTAATTCCGGCAAAGTTATTACCTTGGAATAGCTTCTTTGATGTCAAAGAATGCTTCCTTGGTACTGTTTTAGACACTGTTGATTTTAAGATCTTGTTATTAATACAGCTCCTGAATTATTTAAGTTCTACAGACACTAACTGCATTATTAAAGCTAGCAGAAAGCATCTAAAGATAGTCCTGTATAAATTAAAAACATCAGGAGAACCAGGCTGTCAACACACTGAGTAGTGAGGCTTTACCGTGAACGGTAAAGCACCTGATGCTAAGATGGGATGCTGAGCAGCTCGCCTAGGGTCTCCTCCACAGCTCTTGCTGTTTCTGGTAAACGTTTCACACTCACATCATAGGCTGTATTTCAGATCCTATCAAGATTATTTTTGCACATTTTTAAAGGAACCCAATACAAAAGTTCATTTCCTTAAAAAGCAAACTATGCTCCTAATCCTAGCCTGGTCAGTGATCTGGCACCTTCCACATGGGTCCACATGATCACCCTCCAGGGCTCCCCCATCAGCGCTCAGAGGCGATCATCCTCAGTTTCTAGAAACGCACAGGGATGGCGACACACGCCCTCCGTTTTCATCTGTTTCAAGGGCAGGCAAAGCCCCTTTCATATGGATGAGGGCAGGCACGTTTAACTCCTACTCCCCACCCCCTTTATTTACTGATTCTTTCGAGTACACTATGCAGAAGCTGGCCAATAACTGGCCAAGTCCCTCTCTGTATTTTCCACACTAGCTCATGATGTTCTAATGAGGGCAGAAATAGGTTCAAGTGCAGGGGAGAAATACTGTATTCTCTTAATGTATAAAGTATAAATATCCTCTATACGTATATGTAATATAACCATGTGGTAAATATGTATAACTTTATACTATGCAATATATAATGGATATAAAAAGATACATGTAATGTTTATTTATATAGCCATTTTTAGGGGAGATTATTTTAAATGGCTCCTTCAGAAAGTGATAATGAAAAAAACCAAACCAGCTTAAAGAACACTGTCGCAGTGAGAACGTCCCACCCAGCATGTAGAAATGAGTTAGTACCATTGCGACAACCCGCTAAATCCTTAGAATGGCCACAAGTGGCTCCTTCACACCAGGGCATCTGCCCAGCATTATGGCTTTCTTCTTTATGCACCACAGCATGAAAAGGTTGAGAAACACTGTCCTGGGGGAAACCTACTCGGCTCGGGACGAGTGAGGCTGTCAGCTATAAGTCCCTTCTCCTTCGTCTCCCTCTGGACCCCTTAGCCCTGTCTCCACCAGACTCTCCTCAGGGAGTCTTTCTCCCTTGCCCTAGCACAGCATGGCCAGCCTGTCTTTCCAAGGCTATGTGGAAAGGATTTATTGAACTCAAGCTGTCGGGCTTGGTGGCAAGTACCTTTCCCCACTGAGCCATGCCACAGGCCCTCAGCTCTTTCTCCTGCCTGCAAATAATTCGCTCTTGAATCCTCACCTCTCTCACTTAACATCTAAAGATGCTTTGCCTAGAGAGTCCTACATAAAGAGTTCGGGGAGCAGAACACACAGAAGAGCTGAGAAATTAATACTAAGCCATTTCTCTAGTTATAAACAAGAGAGTTATTAAGGACAGAAATGAGTGTTGCTACTATTGCTAAAACTTTTATATAAATGGAAGGAACCATTTTTCTCCTTTTGCCTCCTTAAATATAAGTTCCCTCTACCGTCTACGGATTTGTTTTATGATCTAGGCTGTGTTACTTAACATGATAATTTCCTCTGATTCAGTGGCGTGTAGTTTACAGCAAAATGAAAATTCACCCCTTAACTCATACATTTATTCGCTCACCCATCGCCAGATCTCGACACTGTGGCCATGACTCAGAGTTGGAGGAAACAGAACTCATCATTCAGAATAAACATGGGGTGCCACGCAATCGCTAAAGGCGTGGGGGGGCACACAAAGGGGATGAACAACTCTGGCCCTCGCCTTGCAGGTGTGCCGCTGCGATTGCATCTGGATGCGGGCGGGTCTGGGGGGGGGCGGGTCTGGAGGGGGGCGGGTCTGGAGGAATGGTCAGTGCACTGTAGATGCGCGAAGGAGAACCAGAGCACAGTGTGAAAGTGGGGCACCTGGAGAGAGATCACAAGCCACTCAACAAGGGGGACCTTCATTCATTGTGGGCGGGGAGCTGGGGTAACCCCGAGAGGCAGAGTGTTGGGTAGACCAGGCCCAGTGGCCAGTGTGTTGGGCTAAGTAACTGATGCTTCATTCTCCAGGAAACAGAAAGAGAACTCTGTTCTTGGAGTGATGGGCACAATCTGGTTTGTGAGGAAGATGATTATGATGATTATATCTTATTAGTTACCTTGTCTGTCTGTGTGTGACAGGTACATGCTATGACATGCCTGAAAGAGTCAGAGGACCACTTATAGGAGGTGGTTCTCTCCTTCCACCGTGTGGATCCTGGGGGATTGTACTCAGTCTTGGTGGCGAGTGCCTTACCTCCACTGAGCCACCTCACCAGCCAAGATTATTTTTGATAGCAAATAATCACAGGATAGGGCTGGAGAGATGGCTCAGCCCTTAACACTGGCTGCTCTTCCAGTGGTCCTGAGTTCAGTTCCCAGCAACCACATGGTGGCTCACACCATCTGATCTGGTAGCCTCTTCTGGTATGCAGGCAAACATGCAGGTAAAACACTGTATACATAACAAATCTTTTTTTAAAAAAAGATTTACATAAATTGCAGGATTAACTGAATGAGTGAAGGACCAACCAGAAGTAATTTTATGGAGAGCTACTCAGGAAAACTACTGACCAAATGTAGGGATAAAAAGGCAAAGCACCCTTCTTCTACAGCCTTCCTTCCTGGCCCCACTGAAGCCCCCTCTCCCTGGAAGGCAGCTGACCACGCCAGTCTGGGAATCAGGGGGGTGATCTTCACTCCCCTTCCCGTCCTTCAGTTCCAATCCTCTGTCTCATGTCCAGTAGGCACAGCCGTATGTGATGGGGATGGCGGACGTCATAGAGCCAGCACAGCTGAGCCACATGGCCGCCGTGCCACCCGTGGGCTCCATCTCCCCCTCTGGCATTCTTGAGAGACTTTCAATATTGGTACCACTTAGGAATGTTGGACTGGCGGAAATTTTCTTCTGAATCATTTCTGCCTTCTCCCAGGGCAGTCCTGAGCAAACTATTCCTACCCCTCCCTGCTTTAGGGAAATTATCCTTTTCTACTTGAAAGTCTTCCTTACGCCAGAGTTCTCTTTACAGGGCCGTAAGACACTTTTTAAACATCTGTCCCTGTACTTACTCAGGAACGAGATAACCAAAACAAAGGGAACTTGAAAAGGTCAACCAGATTTGGTGGGCTGGAGGAACTGGCCACAGATTAGGTACAAGCCTCTCCCCACTGTACACCCAGGCAATCGCGTGGCTTACACAGCAAGGAAGTTAGATTAGCTGAAGTTACTTCTGTCCGACACAGAGACTTATACTGATGGACAAAGAATGACTTAGAAAGACAATAAAAGTGTTCTATAAAGATATAAAATATAAACATTGTATTATGCCAGAAGTTGGTTATAACTGCAGCAGCTTTGGCCTGAGGCTATTTCTTGGGCACTCTGACCATTAAGAGTTAATAATAAACTGCTTGGGACATGGCAGCGTGCCCGGAATGGCTTGAAGATGGTTTGGTCAAATGTCCTTGTAGCCACAGAAGCAACCGGCCTGAGAATGACTTGTCATATACCTCTAGATTCTTAAAAATTGGGTTATGGGGTTAATGAGTAAAAATGATAACTCTGTTTATCAATGATGTCAAAACTTGAGGGAAAATGATTGGAAATGATGACTCTGTTCTGTCACAGTTTATTAACTGATGACCAAGAGGAAACGAAACACATGTCCAAAGACAAAAATGACATGTTCTCTGTTTTAGAACAATATGAACGTATCCCTGCTTACTGAATTCTGTACAAATAGAGAAACATTCTGGCTGCCAATCAGTCAGGCCACATGGTTCTCCCAACCACCGTGGCCTGGCTCACATCCTTCCCTCACATCCCCTGCGGGGACCCGTCCACAGTCGGGGATGTCCACCAGCACCCAGTCCTATAGCAGACCTCCTGCAGGGCCCGTCTTCCCTCTCGTCCTCAATCCCCTCTGCAGATCCTCAGGGCAGACCCAGCTTTCTTCCCTCCTGTGAACCCTCTCAGCCCTGTGCCTTTCTAGCCCATCACCATACCTTCCTTTGAGCTCCCCAATACCTAGCAACAAGTTCTAACTGGGTCCTAACTTAGGGAGGCAGCTGACTGGCCAGGTCTGGGTGCACCCCAAAACACAGCTTGTGTTAGTTGGGACAATTGTGGGCTTGTTTTTTCTCCTTGCAAACAGCAAGTTTAATGCTAGCATCTCTGTGGCAGCTGCACTGGGTAGACAGTAACCCAGGAAAGGTATTCCCTTATCCGGATGGATGGCCTCGGTGCGACAACCTCAGCCTACGTGGACAGACCGCTGTATACACAAGTGAACGAAGGGGTCCTACGAGGGGCCAGTGGACAGTTTGGTGATATTCAAGTCAAAGAGGAGAACCAGGTAGAATCAGACAGTTCCATGGTTTTAACAATGGATGCCAGGAAGGAAATGGTGGCACCAGACAGCTGGGAGAGAGATCTGTATGGGAAGTCTTTGACATTCTAAAGGTAGACAAAAATTACAATGTTCAGTAGAAATTTTAGATCTAAAATTAGACTTCTGCAGAACATGTCATTATATAAATTTTTATGTAAATATAGAAAGTCAATTCTTTGTGTGTGGGGGGGGGGCATTTAGAGACAGGGTTTCTCTGTAACAGCCCTGGCTGTCCTGGAACTGACTTTGTAGACCAAACTGGCCCTGAACTCACAGATATCCACCTGCCTCTGCCTCCCAAGGGATTAAAAGAGTATGCCACCATGCCCAGAAATAAGAAGTTAATTATGCCAAGTAGAATTACTTTATGTCGATCTAGTCTATACTAAAGCTCAACTTCATGCTCACCAGAAGAGGTGAATTAAATTGTCTTATTAAGTGTGCTTCATACAAAATCATACTATTTTAACAAGATTCTTTAATATATGTATTATACATATTTAATATAAGGATTATAATTTCCATTGTGAAGGCAAGAAAATGATGAGTCCAGGTTTTCAGGCAGCTCTTAGTGAGTGGACTGAACTTAGCCAAGAGCCAAATCTGGCTAATTTTGCTTCTTCTAAGATAACCAACAAAAGCAAATATAATGCCAGCAGTTCAGCCAAAGAGGGAAGGGCAACTCAGAACCGGAATTCTGCATTCTGTCACACTGGCCTTACACGTCAGGAGCGCCTGTCTAACCGACACGTAACAAACACAACTGAGAAACAGCTCTTTTCCAAACAGGGTTCTATGTACTGAGACCAGGGAAGACGTTTCCACTCTGAGGTACATCTGAGTTTGAAGGAAGGAATGGATGGAATAGGAAGACATGTGGGTTCCTGAGGGTGACGTCATTGTAAGGCAGTACCTTCTGGGCTTACCGTTGATAACTGGCGTGTAAACGACAATCCCAACCAAGTTCGGGTCGGAGACAGTTGTGTCCAGAATAAGGCCCCCAATGCTGAAAGAAAGAAAACCACGTATCAGGGAAGAGAAATGGAAAAGAGTCTCAAGCTGCTCTGACATCCAGACACTCCCACCTTGTACAGTACAATGTTAATGCAATATAAAAATCAGGCAAAAAGAAGAATATTCAAAGTAGAAATCAATGTTATCAGTAAAAAACTGGAAATAAAACATGGCCATGAAGGCAGGAAAGGCGCTCAGCGGCGAGGAACTAGCTATTTAAGCACAAAGTCTTGAGTTTAAAGCCTATATAAAACCTCTGCAGTGGGAGGCAGACACAGAAGGATCCCGGGCTCACTAGCCATGCCAACCAGCCAATCAGTGATTGCCAGGTTCAGTGAGTGCCTGTCTCAAAACTAAGATAGACAGCAAATATAGGGTGTGACAGATGAAGACTCCCTGAACCTGGTGTTGACTTCTGACCTCCACAGATGCACACCTGGGCACATACAGCACACACTCAGTCTACACACTGAAGCAATAATAAATACCATAACCAACAGGTAAAATGTCAGTGCATTAGTTTCTGTTTGTTTGTTTTACATATCTTGCCCCCACCCCCTCTGGGGAACAGGGTCTTGCTATGTAGTCCAGATGCCCCTGAACTTATAGCAATCCTCCTGTCTCAGCCTCCCAAGTGCTGGGATAATAGGCATGTGTCACAATTCCCAGGTTACAGTTTGTTAACTTCACTAACCTACAAGAAAGCCCTGTAAGGTGTTGTCAACTACTTTAAGGCTTAAAACAATGGGATGAATGGTCCCTTCCTGTTCTTCACAGAGTATCTTTGGTTTGGTTTTGTTGGAGACAAAGCCTGGAGCTTGTGAGTAGACCAGGCTAGCCTCAAACCCCTAGAAACCCACTGTCTCCGCCCCCTAGGTGCTGGATCATACTATTTTTCATCAAGTCATCTACTCCTCTTGCGATTTAAGAGCTAGTTCGTAAACAGCGTTTTCCATCTTTAAGGCAAGCAGGCATTGGAGGGGCGTTTCTAAAACTAGGTGGATTACAATTGTATAACCAGAGAGCTATAGCGATGGAAAGAGCTGAGCTTGAGAAGTCTGGGAAATGAGATGGGGTTTTAATAGAACAAGTGGCAAACCACACGCGTTCAGTATCTCAGTGGAACGTGGAGGCTTGTTCAAGCCTTTATTAACTGTTCACCTTCAGCCTGTGGTTCATAAGACACAGCCAGTCCCGTCACCCACAGGCACCTGCTGCCTAAATCTTCCAGGGATTGCAATCTCCCTACAGCAAAATGATCCGCACGCTGTATTGGATGACTGAAAGTCCTGGCACCCTCTCATGGTGGTTCTTAGCCCCGTGCCCAGACCCTCTGTGCCCTAGGGATCAGTTCAGTTCCCGCCGTAACTTCTTCGCTGCTGAGTGGCATGCAGAGATGCTAGTTCTCATTTTCAGGCTTAAATCTGACTTCTGCGGTAGATGAGATGTAAATCTCACAGCTTCCACAAATGCCAGCCCACGGGGAGCCCTTCCTGATACATCCAACCCGCGAGGCTGCCATCAATCACCTCCACAAAGCTGGTTTCTAATTCTTAGAGACGCGCGCTGTCCTCCCACGCTCGGGAAAGCTGGTGTCGCGAGCAGAGGCACTGCAGTCACCCTCCACCTCCTCGCAAGGGTCTCCTGTGCTCAATTCTGATCTCTGCATTATCCAAATCCAAAGCTCGCGCACCATTCTTAGTTCACCACATTTTACAGGATGTTCCTACTCTTTCCCAGATGACTTTCTTATCCAGTGCAGACTGAACATCTTTCCACATCAGCAGAAATGATATTCTGGGCCACGGATACTCCATTCTGCAACCCTGCTGGGATTCCTCTGAGCGATGCCTCACTGCTAACCCACGGTCACGCTCCCGCCCCCCACCGCCAACACTCACCTGCTTATGACCATGGCTGTTATGACGGGCTCCCAGCCAGAGTGGAGCACAGTCCTGGTAGCTGGGTGTTTGGCAGCTATTATAACCCAGATAGGTGTCAGAGCCAAGAAAAAGGCACAAACTAAAGGAGAAATGTAATAATATGTCTCTAGAATAAAGAAAAGAAGACATTTCAGCCCTTCCTCTTTCCAACAGAAAATCTAAATAACAAAAGAAGCATTGTTATCAGGTTTATTATTAAACATACTAAGTGTCTAACATTTTATATATACCCAAGATTTAGAACAGTAAATAAAACCCAATGCCAAGAATGGTGGCCCATTTCCCCTAAGCCAGCAATCAGGAGGCCGGAGATGGGGACCACACATTTAAGGTCAGCCTGTGCTACACAGATGCTCTTTTAAACTATCAGCTCATATAACCTAAATAACAACATTAATGTCCCAAGCATTCATTATGAGATAACAACACAGCCTACACAGAAGAGCAAGGACACCAGGATGGACAACCAACATCAGTTGCCAACTTGATAGCTGCCCAGGCCTTGCTGTGCTTCTCTGTGGCACACGTCTGGGTCACAACTGTTCATCCGGCCTCTATTTTCTGCCTCTTTACTGACGGCAGGCTTGGCTGCCTAGCATTTCACAGGCACGATTCACGCCATTTCTAAACAAAATTTTAAATGAGTTTTCAGAAATGACTGAAAGGGG
The DNA here is from genome assembly GCF_014885135.2 of Alexandromys fortis. NCBI lineage: Eukaryota > Metazoa > Chordata > Mammalia > Rodentia > Cricetidae > Alexandromys > Alexandromys fortis. Next base: position 9,507,292 of record NW_026067932.1, read on the forward strand.
TGTGTGTGTGTGTGTGTGCGTGCGTGCGTGCGTGTGTGTGTGTGCTTGTGTGTGAACTATCTCCCAACACCAGACAAAAGATGCTACAAGATCAGAGACAAGTTGCCTCGGCTTTCTTCCTAAAGGCCCAGAGAGTGAGGCTGGGGAGACACAAGTCCACAGGACAGAGCAGGGAGAAGCTTGGGAAGTGAATGCCGAGCATGCGTGTGCAGGGTGAACTCCGTGAATGTGGGCCACTAAGGCAAAACCCTAACAAAGCCTGCAGACACAGGACCGTGAAGAACCCAACAGCAGAGGAGAGGCCCCTTGAACCCTGAGAGCCACAAGCAGAGAGCGGAGAAAGGGCCATCTGAGGAGGACGACAATGGCCTTGCAAGGAGATCTGCTCTACACTTCCCCAGCATAACCTTGAAGCAGGCTCACGGATCTCAAGCTAAGCCACAGTCCAGCGCTGCATACGGAAAACAGACCTGGACACGGAACAGCCCTGTGCCCCCTGGTGCTCAGCAGCCAGCCAAGCTCGGAATGTTTGACGGCATGACAGTCTCTGCAACATCTTACATTAGGGCACTTTTCTCATCATTTTCTTCAAGTACCTAAAGTAATTTTTACGAGTCTAACAAACTAAATGTATAAATAAGGTGATTTGCTTGGTGTAGTAGTGCACATATAATCACAAGTTCAAGGCCAGCCTAGGCCACAAAAGGACACCACCAAAGAAAGCAGGCTGGCAAGAAGGTTCAGAGCAAAGGGCTTGCAGCCAAGCCTGACACATAAACTGGATCCTGAGCCAACTGGAAGGAGAGAAAGCTCCACATGAGCACTGTGGCACACATAGACACACACACACATACACATAGACACACACACACTTCTTTAAAAAGGAAAATAAAAGGGCTAGAGAAATGGCTCAGGGTTTAAGAGCACTGGCTGCTCTTCCAGAGGACTGAGGTTTAATTCCCAGCACCCACATGGTGGCTCACAACCATCTGGAACTCCAGATCTAGGGGATCGATTCCCTCTTCCAGCCAGTCTCCATAGGCATGTCATACACGGGTCCTTAGTCCTCCTATTCAAATCGATGTCAAATTTCACCTCAAGTTTCAACGACTTATCATTGGGGGTTCCCAGATGTATAATTTTTTAAGGTCATATTTTGTTTTGTTTAGAGTTAGGTGATCAATTCCATTGCTGTGTGTTTACTCTTTATGTAGCTGCAACCTGAGGAAAGACAGCCTCTCTTCCAGATCACCAACCAGGGAAGATCCTCCCATCCCCTTGTTGGGACCCTCTGAGACCAGACCCTCCAAACTTCCAATCCCTCAAAGTTTTTCTATGCATACAGGCGAAACACATAACAATAAAACTGTCAAATGTAAAAGATGACAGTTTTTAAATAAATATTTATATAACATGTACAACTTCCCTTAGCTCTCTTACGGACTCCTGAGGTTGAAGCTTCTCTAACGGGCAAACCACACAAAAGCGCATCACAACCACATAAACCAGAGCTCACAACCATAGTCGGCCTTCTCTTTCTGTCTGATCTTTCTTGCCCCGTCTTTCCGTTCTTACTTTCCTGAAGTGTTACTAATCCCCAGAACTCTGTACTGAGCCAAGATACCCTACACTATTTCACTAATCCCAAGTCCTCGTGTGGAGGATGCTTTTGCTACAGTCAATCGTATTCTCAGGCAGTCACCATGCCAAAGTCATTAGAGGGCCACTTGAATAAATTCTAATCGTATTAGCTACATCATTTTCAAAAGGAATAATGCACTTTGTAAGACAGTATTTATCCAATATCTATTACGTATATAGCACCAAGAGTACTACAAAACATAAGTAAATAAAAAGCCACGGTATCGTCAAGAATTCTGTATTTCAAACAGAAAGGTACAACAGTCACAGGTACTCTAATTATTGCCCAATCCACTGATGTCCTGCAGTGAACTAAACAGGCTTTAAAAAGTGGGGCAGAGGAGTATTGTATTTCTACAGAAAGCTGTAATCACTGACCAAACACAAAGTCATAAAGGCCACCTCAATAAAGTGCTATAGCAATTCAGATAAGCACGTGCATGCATGTATGTATGCATGTATGTATGTAAGAAGGATGGATGGATAAGCAGGCAGATTGACTGACAGGGTCTCATAATGACCACGGTTGGCCTAGAGCTTGCATGTGGCCCAGGCTGGATTTGAACCCAAGGTCCTCTTGCCTCAGCTTTCCCAATGTTTGGATTACAGACACATCTCTAGCTCACATAAATCTTTACTGATATAAAGAAGCGCAACTGAGCTCTGCACTGTTGATCCACATCCTGAAACCTTTCTAGAAGTTTTAAAACCCTTTTGGTGGAATCCCCGTTTTTCTGAAGCATACATAGGACCGTGTCCTCTACAGACAGGGATATCTAACCCTTCCTTGGACTCCATTGATCCTTTTGTTTCTATTGCTCGTTAGTCCCTCTAGTGTGGTGTGAACAGAACTGAGAGTGGGCGCCCTTGCCCTGCCTCACCACAGAGGCCGTGTTTCTCTCACGTACTTTTCACTGTGTGCTCTTGGTTTTCTGAGGCGGCATCAGCTCTGTCCAGCAGAGTTCCTGGCCAATAATTTCCTCCAGGTCTCCGGCTTTGCTATCAGGCTGAGACGCCGACCTCATGAAACAGGGTTGGATGTGTTCTGCCGGGATGCTTCCTGGAAGCATTTGCTTTCTGGGGTTGATTTTTTTCAGCATTTATTTGTGTGTGTATTTGGGTTGTTGAGATAAGGTCTACTTTAGCCCAGGCTGGCTTCACACTCATACAAACCTGTTTTCTTTTTAGTTACTACTCCAGTCTACTTGTCTCGCCAAGACTTCTATTTCTTCCTGACTCAACTTCATGGGTGGATGCTTATAGAAGTGTATCCACTCCCCAGAGGCCAGGCTTTAGGCGTGTAATTCTTCCTAACAGCCCCCGGGATCCTTTCCATTCTGGGGTACCGACTACAATGTCTATGCTTTCCTTTCTGGTCTTACTTAGAGTCTTTTCTCTTCTTAGTCAAAACTAAGACGGCTGTCAGTCTTTTTCATTTAAGAAAAACCAACCCTTCATCCTGCTGGTTTGTCCCATAGCTTTTCTGCTTGGTTTAACGATGCTCGTCCTTACTTCTCTCCTGCAGAGCTTGGGTTTAGCGTGTTCTTTCCCCAGTTTCCTGCCGTGTAGCCTTAGGATGTGTGCGTCTTCTATAACACAGGTGGTTACAGCTATGAGCTGGGAGCGTCCTCCTTAGAGTTGCGTGTGTGGCATCCCTGAGGTTTCTTAGAACTACCTGTGCAGTATCCCATAGGTTTTGGAACATGGTTTCTCCATTCTCACCTGGCTTAAGATGTTTCCATTTGAGTTCTTTGAGCCACGGCTAGTTTGAGGTGTCCCACTGAACTTCTATACATTTACAGATTTTCCACTTTTCCTCTTCACTGCTTTCTAGTTTTACTCCATCACGGCGTCGATAAACATGACACGATTCCTAAACTTGTTAGGATGTGTTACATGGCTTAATATGGGGTCTATTCGAGGAAATGACCTATGTGCAGGAGAAGAATGCACACCACGTGACTGTTGAGGGGACCATTTTGTAGACTGTCAGGCTGGTGTGAACAAGTGTCCACTTCAAGTCCGGCATTTCTTTACTGCACTTCCGTCCAGATGAGCTACCCATTGTCAAAGTGAGGTGCTGAAATCCCCACTGTGTGTATTGTCCAACCCATTAATAACTCTCCTACATTTGGGAGCTCTGACGTTGGATACGTACATATTTACCACTGATGTGTCCTCTTCATGGACTGACCCCGTGGAACTTTCCCTGTGTCGGATTCTTGGAGCCACGGAGTTTGGCCTCTCTAGCCAAAGCTTACAGCTACCAAAAAGATCCTCCTGTCTTCTCTAAACGCTGCTTCGTGTTTCCAGGGTAGTACAGGGATTACAAGATGAACGGGATCTTAGAACTAAAACGTGCCTGCTTCTAATCTCTGTATTCAGAAGGAAAAGGCCAGGTGCCTAACTGCCGGTCTTCTGAGGCCCCCTAGTGCTCAGGATGCAGACACTTTGGCTACAGAAACACGATGACATTTCAGAACACCTGTAAGCTGTTAAATTAACTGCAGAATGAACCGGTAGCCCCTTTAAAAAGAAAATCCCCTGGGGGCATCAATTACACAGATGAAATGAGAAGGGTCTGAAGCACTGCAAAGCCAACTTTCAGAGGACAAACGAAGGCCTGGAATAGCCTAAACAATACTTAATAATACTGTGTTCTACGGTTATGAGGACTGCGTTTCTTCTTACTCCTCACCCCAGTACCAGTGCGGCACAGTGCAAGGTCTCGGGGTCAACCCTCAGCTCCACAGAACAACAAGACAAACAAACAAAAACCAGGTAATGTCGGATTGCAGGTTCACGCCTATAATCCCAATACTCAGGGAGTGGAGGCAGGATGAGCTGGAGGGCCAGTCTCAGATACACAGAGCCCCCCCCCCCAGACCCAGCCTTAACCCGGCACCACGGAACACTCACAATATTGCAAGCTTTGGAGGACAGCACACGAGGATCATAGCCGGTGTTGTTCTATCTGTACAGGGCTTTATCTGCGAGTATGTGTGCACACCAGGTGCATCCCTGGGACACAGGGAGCCCAGTCGAGGCCATCAGATCACCCGTGACTGAATCACAGGCAGTTGTGCCGTCATGTGTCACGTTACAGCTGCCACGTGGGTGCTGGGACTACAGGCATGCACCGCACCAGGAGCCCTGCTCGGGTTCTTACTGGCCTCCTATTGATGACAGTCTTGAGACAGGGTCTCACATCCAGGCCCCAGATCCTCAGTACTCCTCCCTCGGCTTCCCTGCTGGGATGATGAGTGCACATTCCCACGCCTGCCCTCAGGGTAAGGAGGACAAGCTGCTCAGAAGGCTGTCTGTGGCTTGGGTGGTGAGCTTAATGGGTGAGAGAAAGAAACACCACATTCTCTGAGACCAGATAGAAGCTAACATTTACTCCTCGACTCTAGCGTCTGGGTCTAAATTGCATGATAATTCAGAGAAGGAAAAAGAGGAATCAATGTATTATCCCAGCAACAAAAATTAGACAAGACGTAGGGCCATTTCTTTAATAACAACCCCTCTTTTCTGCACTTCCTGTGAGAGGAGAGGGAACCAAGCACCCCCACAGACAGAGCCACAGCCAATGAGAGCTCAGTGATAGCTTATAGCACCAGCCCATCTACTGTCTCATGCACTGGTTCAGGCGATGCATCTCTGTCTTCAAGTGAGGAAGGATGTATCTGAGCACATACGGTCTGTGTCACCTATCAAACTAGAGTCAAGGCAGTGTCCCGTACTACACGAGGCCTTTCATGCCGCTGCAGGAGGCAGACGGAGCTACTGCATTGGATGGGTTAGAGCCTATTTGGTTCAAAAGTACATCTGAAGTTTTTCTCCAAACTTCAGAATCGTACCGTAAAGCTGAATAAAACCCATAGCAATCTGTGAATAAATATTTGCCTTGTGATGGCCTTGTAAAGTTATGCTTTCGTTAAAGTGGAAATCTGATATGTGCACGCACACGTGCGCGCACACACACAACACACACACAAACTTGACATGTAAATGAAAACACAACTAACATTCTGCCTTTAACCCATGCCCACAGATGAGGCTCACTCCCACTGGCTGTGGGCCCAGAACACATTATTCCCGCTAGGACAGCTCACTGGACTCTGCACATTTCCCGTCATGACTCATCAGGAACACGCACACGATGACTCGAACTTCACTAGTAGTCAGCTAATTTTCAGATGTGGCGTTTTGTTTTGTCTCTAATTGTCTGGAAGCTATTTGTTAGCATGGGGTTTTGATGTGGGGAAAATAACTCATTGGTAAATAGGAAGGAAGGAAGGAAGGAAGGAAGGAAGGAAGGAAGGAAGGAAGGAAGGAAGGAAGGAAGGAAGGAAGGAAGGAAATACAAACACACACACAAAAAACATGATAACTGTATTCTCACATTCAAAACACTTAACAGTGTAGTGTGATTCCTAACTGGCTATCCAATGAGAAGAAAGCACAGAACCCATGGAGTACGACAGGATTGTATTAAACTACAATAGTAGTCATGTGTAAAGCTGGGGGCATATATAACTTCTATGACCCTCCAGCTTCCTGTCTGAAATTCCAAAGAATACCTAGGTGTTATATAGCACACACCTGTAACCAAATACTTGGGAGGTGGAATTAGGAGGCAGACAGAGGATGAGGAGTTGAAGGTGAGCCAATCTGAGGATATCCTGGGGGCACAGGAATTAGCTGCCTCAAGAAGGAAGGGCGGAAGTGGGGCAGAAAAGAGAAGAATTTACAGAGGATAAACATTTTCTTAAGAGTTCTGAACTCAGTAAGAGAAGAAAGCACACGAGAGCCACAGCACACAATAAATACACAAGCTACAGTGTTCTAGTCAACTTCATCACTAGTTCTAACATCACTTTCTAATGACCAAATAATTCCACGTTTAGCTTCAAGTCAACTTACCCAGGCAGGAGTACAAACACTGACTGATCCACGCTAATATGGCGAGAGTTATCAGGTCGCCAAAACTAGCAGCGATGGGTGTGGCCACGTTGTCAGGGTTTATGCCTGTCTTCTTTGAGCCAACGATAACTCCGACCATTATTATTCCTAGAAGAAAGAACGCCTGTTACTCTTGAGGCTGACTCAGGAAATCCATCCTCCAAACACTGAAATACCCCGCACAGAGAAACAGCACACCGGTTCCGGCTAGAATGCTCAAATAAACTGACAGAGCAAACAAAATCCCCTTTGGCAAAACCTTCAGCAAACTGCAAGGGATCCCAGAAGACATCATCGGCTCAGTGTGGCATTTACTGTAAAATTACAGCAAAAACTAAAATTCTGAATTTAATGAGGCATATGCTTTAAATGTAATACATATATATATATAACAGCAGATTTTTATTTTAACCCGTGAAGGATGAAAACACTAGAGGGAGGAATCCTACTTATATGCACAGCAACAAAACACACACCCATGTACAGTGTCTACAGTGAAGTGTTGAACCCCGGAGTTTAGAGCAGGAACCACATACCAAAGTGACCCTTGGGAGATGGCGTGTGCAGGGGTTAAGAGCGCTTACTTGTTCCCAGAGGGGACCTGGGCTCAATTCAACACTCATCTGACACTCCAGTACCCAGACATACATGCAAACAGAATATACACTCATATATATCAAATAAAAGAAAAACCAAAAACATTAAGAAAAAAAGGGAAAATGGCAAAATAGGTCTAAAAAATGATGCTCTTTGCAGACTGGCTGTTCTTGCTCCACATGGTAGCGTGTACTCCTTCCTGCAGCCTCCGAGAGCACAGGCTCGTGCTGCACGCACATACATGAAGGCAGGACATTCATACACATAAAATAAAAATAACTAAATATTGAAAAGAATAAAGAAGGGTTGTGGCCAGGCAGTGGTGGCTCACACCTTTACTACCAGCACTCAAGAGGCAGAGGCAGGCGGATCCCTGAGTTCAAGGCCAGCCTGGTCTACAGAGTGTGTTCTAGGGCATCCAGGGCTACACAGAGAAACCCTGTCTTAAAAAAACCAAAACTAAATAAATAAGTCAAGCAAGCCAACAGTGAGAGTTATCTGGACGTGATGGTTCATGCCTTTGATCACAAACAGCATTTGGGAGGCAAAGGCGGGGACCTCTGTGAGTTTGAAGCCATCCTGGTCTACATAGAGTGTTCCAGGGCTACACAGAGAGACCAACTGAACTTCAGTGACGACATTCTACAGCATAGAAATCCAGCATAGAAATAGGTGCCTAGTATAGTGCTCATATCAATAAATATAAAGAAGATAATCCTGCAAGTTCTAAGGTTATTTTTTTATTGGGGGGGGGGACTATTGAGGCAGAATTTCCCTGTATGGCCCTGGTTGTCCTGGAATTCATTATGTAGACCAGGCTGGCCTCAAACTCACAGAAGTCTGCCTGCCTCTGCTTCCTGAGTGCTGGATTCAAAGGTGTGCACCATTAGCACTCAGCTCAGCTAAGTTTTTTAACTTCTTTTTTTTTTTTAACATATAGTCAAAAATATGCTACATTAAGCATCAGCACAAGGTTATATTTATATTGTCACAGAAACTTAAACTTTGGGGTTTTTTGTTGGGTTGATTTTTCTTAGGTTATACTGGTGCGCGGGTGAGAGAGGACACACAGGGGTGAGAACAGCTGCCCCCTCGGGCACTGGTGTTAGGTTCACCCTTCACCCTGGGCTGTAGTCACAGGTAATTGTGAGCTGCCTCAGGGGGCTCCTGGGAACTGAACTCAGGTCCTCTGGGAGTACTCTCCACCAAGAATTTAGATGAGGGATTGCTTTTGAAACCAAATTTCTGGAATTCTTGCGACAGGCCGGAAAGTCCCCTGTGTGGTTTCCAGGAAGGCCTTTCTTAACTCTTAGGGAAAACGGGAACACTGGACTGTCTGACTGAAGACTGAGCCAGGGCATCTGTGGCAAAGGGAACAACCTCAAAAAGCCCGCTTTCTACAGTGTTTATAAATAATTAAATAAATAGGGCGGTGGTGGCACACGGCTTTAATCCCAGCACTCAGGAGGCTGAGACAGGTGGATCTCAGTGAGTTTGAGACCAGCCTGGTCTACAGAGCCAGGGCTACACAAAGAAATCCTGTCTTGAAAAACCAAATAAATATAAATAAGTAGTAACATAAAAATACATCTGAACTAAGATTATTTAAAGCTTATGTGGATATTTTCTGTCACTTTCATCATGAACAAATATTGTTTAAAAGTTGCCATCCTGGAGGCGGACGTAGAGACCCACAGCCAAACATCAGGCCGAGTTTGGGAAGCCTGCAGAGGAGGAGGAAGAAGCGTAGGAACCAGACGGGTCAAGGACTCCATGGGAAGGCTCACACAATCAGCTAACCTGGGCTCAGAGGGGGTCGTAGAGACTGAGCAGACCACGGGGAAGCCTGCATGGGACTGACCTAGGCCATCTGCTTATATGTTACAGCTGTGTAGCTTGGGCCTCTTAAGGGACAGGGGCTGTCTCCAACTCTTTTACTGGCTTTTGGGACCCTACTTCTCATACTGGGTCGCCTTGCCCAGCCTTAATACCTGGGGAGGTACTTAGTCCCTACCGCAACCTGATGCCATGTATTGTTGATATCCATAGGAGACCTGCCCTTTCCTGGATGGAGATATAAAAGGAGGGGATTGGGGACGGGAGAGGAGTATGGTGCGAAGAGGCTGCACACAGGATGTAAAGGAAATAGAATTTAAAAGAAAAAGTCAGTATCCTGGGAGGTCGATCCTTTTATTAAAAGACAAAAGCAGACACTTGGAGCTGCACTCACCCTGCAGAAGAGATGCTATGAAGGCGGTGGCCACGCTGCTGGAGCACAGAAGTATGGAATGGCTGAGGTAATACTTCCCTTCTGGAATCCAGCCCAGAACGATCGCTGCCACAGCTGCTAAGAATCCAACCACTGTGGCCTGGACCTACAGGCGGTTTTTGTAAGATCCAGGTGGGTAATTTTTAAAACGTTAAATTTTCATTAGTCAATCACGGCATACAAAATAGTCCGAAGAAGTGCTGTGTATGGCAACTGACCGCCTTCATTTTAAAGAGGCTACTGGATTTCAGTTTTAATATCCGGTGCCCTCTTGAGGAAGAGACCTGGTCAGTCGGCTTCATCAACTCAGACCATGAAACCCAATGTGGACGAGTTCAACAGAACCGCCATACACGGGCTGCCCGTGCCTGCTGCAGCATTGCCAGGGCGTAAACTCCACTTCAGACCACTTAAGACAGTGGGCTTTCAAACTGCCTTGACCTGCGCTGCGTCAACACATGTGGCCCTCAGGACCACACTGTTTTTGTTTGTGTTCTTATTGTTGAGACAGTTTCACAATGTGGCCCTGGAACTCACTCTGTAGACCAGACTGACCTCAAACTCACAGATGCTGAGAGAACCCCTGGAGCTGACCTAACAGATGGCTATGAGCCACCTGATGTGGGGGCCGGGACCCACACTCCAGTCCTCTGGAAGAACGACACGAGCACTTAACTGCTGAGCCATCTCCAGGCCCTCCAATCTGTCCTTAACCAGCACCTCCACGTTCTTCTCCTCCACAAGCGATGCTAGTGGAGCTCAGGGAGAAAATGGCCCTTCCCCAAACCCAACCCCAGCCGCCATCTTCTCTTCCTTCTGTCTGTGGCAACCACTCCCAACAACCACCACCTCGCCGGTGATCGCCTGTGGTATCATGATGGCTCTGCCCAAGTCCCCCATTTATCACGTATCCTTGGAGGAGGAAGCCAAAGAGGCATTGAATTTTGGCAACTAGGATCGGCAAATTCCTGGCGACCTCCGGCAACCATCCTAACCAACAGTTTCAGGAAAGAAATTCCTGGCGACCTCAGGCCACCATCCTAACCAACAGTTTCAGGAAAGAAATTCCTGGCGACCTCTGGCCACCATCCTAACCAACAGTTTCAGGAAAGAAATTCCTGGCGACCTCTGGCCACCATCCTAACCAACAGTTTCAGGAAAGAGGATGGCAAGGGAGGGAAGAGACGACGGGAGGACAGTCGTTACTGCTTTCATGTATCGTGAAACAAACAGTGAATTTCACCCCCAAGATCTATAAATAAATGTGCCACATACCTGCTTTAAAGCCAGGTTGCCAATGATCAGATTCCACTTCTCAATGGGCGAATCCATCTTCCCGACGTTTACCTGGTGAGGGGAATATCAGCATCACTCTGTTATTGGTGCTATTTAAGCTAAACCCGAATCTAAGCACAAACACAGCTTTAGCAAACCTACTGTGTGTGCCAGGAGCTGATGGCACATGGTTTTGATCCCAGTACTCATGAGACAGAAGAAGGCGGATCTCAGTGAGTTTGAAGTCAGTCCAGTCTACAGAGTGAGTTCCAGGACAGCCAGGGCTACACAGAGAAACCCTGTCTCAAAAAAACAAAAACAAGGCCAGGTGGTGGTGGCGCATGCCTTTAATCCCAGCATTCAAGAAGCAGAGGCAGGCGAATTTCTGTGAGTTTGAGACCTGCTGGGTCTACAAGAACTAAAGAGCTAGTTTCAGGACAGGCCCCAAAGCTACAACAAACCTTGTCTTGTCAAGTCAAGAAACAAAACAAAACAAAAAAAATCTACTGTGTACAGCCTGTGTTCAGAACAATTCCAAACTTACATCAACATGCTATCTGGCTTGGCCAAGATGGGAAAACTGTTTTAGACAACAAGTTACAGTCACCCATCTACTGGCAGATGTTATGACTACATCAATTGTCATCCTCCCATGCCAAATTTGAATTGAGGCCCAACAGAAATAATGCTATAATTTTGAGCTGTTTGTGCGTAATTCCATAGCACAAAACAAATATAATTCAAAGAGTCACTTGCCAAAGAACAGGATATAAACAAATCATTCAAGTGTACATAATCTATATTTGAATCATGACAATATTAGCAATAATTATTAGCATTCAGTTCATAGATTTTGATGGTATACCTCTCTCTCTCTCTCTCTCTCTCTCTCTCTCTCTCTCTCTCTCTCTCTCTCT
>NW_026067932.1:9526116-9527760 GCF_014885135.2 Alexandromys fortis
TATATATATAGTTTTCTGGCAAATGGAAGAACACTTTCCTAAATAAGGCTAGTCTTCACATAGTCTACTGCTGTGTAATCTAGACAATTTTCTCAACTACTCAGGATTTAAAAAAATATATACATCCAAATTTTCCAAGTTTTGTCATGTAGTAGTTTGGAAAGCAATGGAAAAATGATTAGCAATACATAAACACACATTTATAAATACATCACACTGAGTTAGATTTTAATTATCCGTCATCTGCAGTGGAAGATTTTCAAATGTTATAAAAACATCTGGAGCCAGTGAGATGGCTCAGCAGTGAAGGCGCTCACTGTGCAACCTGGCAAACAAAGCCTAGTTCCTAGAAGCCACACCGTGGAAGACGAGGGGGGGGGCGACTCCTGCAAGCTGTCCTCATCGCCCACCCCACCCCATGCACACGCACACAGTATGCACATGCTTACACTCAAACAATACATTAAATAAATACATTTTTAAAGCTTTTTAAAAATCTGCACAAGGGTGAGTAAAGGCGATACAGCACACACAAGGCTCAATAAACAAACACAGAAACACAGCTCCCTAAAACCCTTCAGTGGTGCCTGGATGCCTGTTTCTAGGGCTGACCACTTGGTACTGAATAACCAGTTAGGAGCCTCCTCCCTGGGAAAGACTAACTTTCCCTCTCTTGGCACCTGTTAGGTCACATTACTCCTTCCAATGGGCCCCAACTTACAGTGAAGCCAAAGTCCTTACAGCAGGCCACAAGACCTTCTGTCGGGTGGCCCTGGACAGCTCCCCAACCTTGTCTTCTAGGATTTCCCCTCTCACCTGGCCCCGACCCGAGGGACTCCAGTGTCCTTTAATACAAGGCTTCTCAGACCTTAACGGTGCACTGTACAAACCTCTGGGGAGTTTACTTGTTAGATTTATTTTATATGTGTGAAGGTTTTGCTGTCCACACATAGATGAGTCCTCAAAGAAGTCAGAGGAGGGTGTCATATTCTCCTGAAACTGGAGTTCCAAATAGTTGTAAAGCACCATGAGGGCCCGGGGAATCTAACTCAGGTCCTCTGCAAGAACAGCAAAGGCTTGTGAGGCTGTTCCATCTCTCCAGTCCCTAAAGAGTCTATTTTTTAAAAAAAGATTTATTTGTTTATTTTATATACAGTATTCTGTCTGCGTGTATGTCTGCACACCAGAAGAGGGCACCAGATCTCATTACAGATGGTTGTGAGCCACCATGTGGTTGCTGGGAATTGAACTCAGGACCTTTGGAAGAACAATCAGTGCTCTTAAACTCTGAGCCATCTCTCCAGCCCCCTAGAGAGTCTATTTTAAAACAAATTACTAGTTTATATTGGTTCAGTGGTTATGGAATGGTCCAAAATTTATGTTTCTAACAGGCTTCTGGTGCTGACATTAAAAGACCCTATTTTAAGAAACACCCACTATAGCCTGGCTGTGGCGGTGGCAGGTGCCTTTAATCCTAGCACTTGGGAGGCCGAGGCAGATCTCTGAGTTCAAGGATTGATTGGTTTACAGAGAGAATTGCAGGACAGCCAGGCCTACACAGAGAAAACCTGTTTCAAAAAGAAAAGAAAAGAAAAGAAAAAAAGAAGGAAAGAGAGAGAGAGAGAGAGAGAGAGAGAGAGAGAG
>NW_026067932.1:9528184-9541798 GCF_014885135.2 Alexandromys fortis
CACAGACACATACACATACATACGCATGCCACATACACATGCATGCCACATACACATGGCATGCCTCCTTACAGACACTCACACACGCATACACAGAGGTTCCCTTCTTTCAGATAACTCTAGCTTATGTCAAATTGACATAAAACTAGCCAGCACACTGCCTTGATACCCACCCCCTAAAGAGACTAGATTCACCTTTATGAGACAATATTAACATGTGGATTAAAGACAGAAAATTTTATTTAAAATATATTTTTTTAAACTGGATTCCCTACAGCAGGGCCTATTTAAAACAGAACGGCACAGCTAATCCATTATGAGTCTAAACAATGCTGGACAAGGCTCAAGAACAACAAATACTTCTCGATCAATTTCTCTGAGGTAACTGAACCAAAACGTCACTCCCAGCAAAGGGACCAAGTTGCTTCAGTGCTTGTGCACGTAGCCGTATTTATCAGAACAAAGTTCGCTTTGCTCAAGTGAAGCGGGAGCCGCCTCTCAGCTCCCTTCCAGTAACACAGTCTTCCTCCTCCAACGCTTCCAAGACCTCTCCCTCAGTTTCTCCTGGAAGACGCCTCCTGGACTCAGGTCTAGACAATCCTCATGGTCTTCCTCAAAGCCACAGCTTAAAAAAAAAAATAACCCACATATGCTTTGTGCTTTTCCTTCTTAAAAAGCAAAGGCTGGGGATACAACAAACACACATTCCAGCTGGGTGCCAGGTGATCCAGCAGCTGCACCCAAATTCAGCATATCAGTCAAGGTCACGATTAAATAATAAGGTATTTAATGTGGAGTAATGAATAAGCAGTAAATTTAAAATTTAACCATTTATCAGAATTTCATTATTCAATTGTTTTTAAAAATAGTGTTGTGCGGTGTATGCACGATTTTTGTGTGTGTGGGTGCACATCTGTATTGTGCATACAAGCTGGTGCAGATGGCACCCCAGGTGTCCTCCCCTTAGTTTTCCAGCCCAGCTGTCTCACAGGCCTGCACCTGTCTCTGCCTCCCCAGTACTGGGATGACAACCATGTAGCGCCACCTCTGGCTTTTGTAAGCATCAGGTGCTGGACCACACACAGATCCCCACACTTGCAAGGCAGCCACTCTGTCCACTGGGCTATCTTCCCAGCCCCTGTAACTTATTTTTTTTTTTTGACCTTAAGAGTTTTAAATGTATTTATTATATCATGTCATGACTTGAGAAAAGAACGGACCCTTAAACCTTGGGTCTGAAAACACAGAGTAGGAAGAAGAGCATGAATTTATACTCATGTATCAGTACCAGGTCAGCATCTTCTCACAACTGGAATAACAGACTTTAGTCATCTCACACCGCGAAAGAAGCACACTTTTTATTCCAGAAGTTTCCAGAAAAATAATTGCTATCTCTGCAAACAGCGACTGGCTATTAGCAGGTTCTACGATGCCAGCACTGTTGTACAGAGTACAAGATTAAGGACCTTCTGTCCAAGTAATACCTTTAGATAAATGTACAGTTCCTCTTACATATTGGTTTTCTATCATCATTGTGGTGAGGAGGTGTGTGAAGAGGTTGGCTGGTTTTCCTTCTTTTCTTCCTTTTTTTGAGATAGGGTCTCACTATGGCTGTCCTGGAACATCTATGTAGACCAGGCTAGCTTTGAACTCATAAAATCCACCTGCTGCTGTCGCCCGAGGGCTGGTATTAAAGGCCTGTGCCACCATGGTTGGTTACCATGAGACAGGATCTGATGATGCCACCCAAGCTGGACTAGAACCTGTCATGTGCCACCGGCTGCCTTTCTGCTTCAGCCTCCTAAGTGCTTGCAGCCACCCACCCCCGCGCCTAGCTCTACCTCTCTGGGGTTTTGTTGTCTTGCTTTTAGACTCATATTTGAATGCTTAGTCACCAGGGAATGGCACTATTTGAAAAGGTTAGAAGGATTAGGAGGTGTGGCCTCGCCGGAGGAAAATCATGAATTCTAAATGTTAGGTTGAACTTTCAGATCTTAAGAGAAAAATAATTGCCAGGCGGTGGTGGCAAGAGCCTTTGTTCCCAGCAATCGGGAGCCAGAAGCAGGCCGATCTCTCCGAGTTCTACGTAGTGAGTTCTAGGACAGTCAGGCAGTAGAGACCCTGTCTGAAAAACAAATCAAAACAACAGCAAATCCCTAATTAGAATGCGTCGTATGGAGAGCTGATATTGGGACTGGAGGGATGTCTCAGCAGTTGAGAGTACTTGCTGCGCTGGCAGAGAAAGCAGTTAAATTCCCAGCACCCACGCGACTGCTCACAATCATTTACAACTGCAATTCCAAGGAATCTGAGGCCCTCTTCAGGCCTCTGGGGGCACTAGGCACACACGTATACAGTCAAGCAAAATATTCATATACATAAATTTTTTAATTAAAAAAATTATCAATCTGATTAAATGACATTTGCAGAATGGTCTCCTCCTCTCAGATCCTGGTGTGACTCCCTGCCCTTGCTCAGCTTCCAGTTTGCACAGCGCCTGCTCAGAAGGATGAGCTCCGTGTAGGGATCCGAGATCTCCACAGGCGTGATCTGCAGCCGCCCTCCCAAGTCAGCCTTCACCACGTGACCTGCACTAATTCTCCCCTCCCCCGTTGGTAGCTGAAATGATCTGCCATGGGGATCTCTGGAATAAGCACTCTGGCACCCATGAGAGTGGAGGGAGGAGGCGGCACCGGCGGACGGAAGCCAGGACAGTTCCTGAAAGGCTCCGGTCCCAGGTCCAGTCTGTAATCTCTTGTATTTTCGGTTGTGAGCCTAGCTAGCCTTTAACAGCTGAGCCATCTCTCCGGCCCCCAGTTTTACACACTAAAACCACAAGGCGGGGCGGGCAAGCAAGCGAGATTTTACGGAAGCACACAATGGCGATCAGCAGGTTGCTAAGAGCAATGACCCGTTGTTTCGGGTATTTGTCCAGGTTGTCCCGCTTCAGGTACCGAGTGAAGCCATGCTTGGCAAGCAGGCAGTCTCAGCTGAGCTTTAAGTGAACCACTAGATAAAGCAGTTCTAACACCTTGGTCTGCTCTATGTTGCTTCTAACTCCAGATTTACGTCAGCTTCATGCCTGTCTCTCATTCACTCATATTAACTGTCATGCCAGGAATGCTGGTGCATATCTTCAATCCCAGCTCTTGGGAGCCAGAGGCAGGAAGATCTCTGAGTTTAAGACCAGTTTGGGCTACATAAAGAATCCCAGGCCAGCCAGGGCTACAGAGTGACACTTATCTAAAAAAAATACTTTTTTATTTCCAAGTGTTTGCCTCATGTATGCACACCACATGCTTGGTGCCTGGAGGCCAGAAGAAGGCATCGGATCTCCTGGAACTGGAGTTATGGTAGAAACGGAAACCTAGTCCCCCCAGGAAGTGCTCTCAACATCTCAGCCATTCCCCCGTCCCTATGTTTATATCTCCAACGGTAGATGATAAATGAAATTGTGGGGTTATATACTATAAAAAGATGTAGCCCTGTGTATTGGCACATGCCTTTAATTCCAGCACTTAGAAGGCAGAGCTAGGAGGATCTCTTGTGAGTTCAAGGCCAACCTGGTCTACATAGCAAATCTGAGACCCTATCTTTAAAAAAAAATAGAGCCAATAAAGTATATAATGTTGATTAACTGATATGAAAAGGTCAGCAGTATATATTTTAATAGGTCAGATTGGAGAAGAGAATACACGGGATTCTAATTTCGACTCTACCAACCACACCCACATACAATGCATCGCACACTAATAAACACGGCCAGTGTGGCCTGGAATCAACAGAGGCAGGTCTACATTCCCACATGAGAGAACCCCAAGAATTTTCAGGGAGCCGTATCAGTCAAAACTATTTCCCACAACTCCGAGGTCCAGAAACTCACCAGATGGAGGAAAGCAACCCGCCTGTCACACAGACTCTTCTAAGGGAGGAATAGGCGGCACACAAACTTACTGCGGTGGAGAGTCGGGACGCCAAGGTCATTTCCAGGTTCCCTTTGAGGCCAAGCAGCGCAGGGACTAGAATGAACACTTCTGTCACGTTCCTGAACACCTCCCAGTGCTGGGGACAAGAGGAACAGCCGCTCTTTAGAACCAGGACATCTCTAAAGACCCCACTTCTGCTTCCAAGGTTGCTTCTCCTTTTCTGTCACTGAGACAGGGTCTCACCCTGTGCCCTGGCTGGCCTAAAACTCAGTAAGTAGACCAGGCTGGGCTCCTGAGAACAGGGATTAGGGTGTGCAATACCCTGCCTGGCTTTGCTTCCCTGTCTTAAATACAATAATACAAACGCAAAAAAAAAAAAAAAACTGTGTTGGGCACTGGGGGACTGAGAACCTGCCTGACATACAGGAGGCCGTGGGCACCATCTCCAGAACCACACACAAATGGAGGCAGGGGCAGAGGTGGAGGAGGTGGAGGAGGTGGAGGAGGTGGAGGAGGTGGAGGAGGTGGAGGAGGTGGAGGAGGTGGAGGAGGTGGAGGGAGGGTGAAGACAAAGGAGCAGCAGTTTGGGTGTGGAGATGAGGAACAGAAGTTCGTCCTTATTTTAGTACTACAATGTTTGAACACATTTCAATGAGCATATGGAAATTTTCTTTAAACTATTTCAAAATACTGCTTGCTGACTGGGCTTTTCTTTTACTTGGCTTATTTTGGGGTTTGTAAAAGAGTTACTTTATTTGCAAGGAATACGTCGAATCTAAGATAATGCTTGACCGTTGGGGATACGGCTCAGGCTCCTGCCACACGTGATGGTCCACTCTCAGCACTGCAAAAGATGTTATCCTATGCAAAGCATCTGAATAAGAAAACGTGAAGTCAAGCCAGATGTGTGCACTCGGGGAAGGCGCTAAGGCAGGAAAGACTGCAAGTTCAAAGGTGTAGAGTGAGACCCTATTGAAAGAGGGGAAAATGGAGGAGGAAAGGAAAAGAGAAAGAAGGGGAGGGGAGAAGGGAGGAGAGGAAGGGCTTGGCTGAGTAAGCGTAAGGGCCCAGATTCAACACTCAGAACCTATGTTTTAAAAAAGAACGTGATGTCATATGCCTTTAACCCCAGCACTTGGGAGGCAGAGTCAAAGGCAGCTGGGTATCTGTGAGTTCAAGGCCAGCCTGGTCCACACAGTAAATTCCAGAAGAGCCAGGATGATGTGGAAATTCCTGTTTCAAAGTAACGAATCAATCAATCAATTAAAAACCCGGAGAGCCAAGCACGGTGGCATGCGTATAACCCCAATGCTGAGGAGGCAGAGGCAGGCCGGACCCCTAGAGCGTCACTGGCTGCCAGCTGAGTCCATCAGTTCCAGATAGAACTGAGAGACCCCACCACAGGAAGACACCCACGATTGGCCTCTGGCACACACGAGCGCTGGCACACACTCAGTGTGCGAAACTGAAGATGAAAACTCACCTGTACTATGTCCAAAACCATGCCGGCAGAAACTGTTCCAAACCCGGCCAGCAGAAACGGCACGAGAATCTGCAGAGCCATGACGCCGCTGGACTCCTTCGGGAGCTTCCGGTTTGTTTCCACAATAACATCATCGCCCTCACTGGACAGATCTTCGTCCTGCAGCATGGCGGTGGTTTCCGAAGCCTCCCTTCCATCGCAGTAGCTATAGCTGGCGTAGTCGTCGTACTTGGGGCTGCAGCTGGCTGGCGCATGCCCACCGCCACTGCCATGGAAGGCCTGCTCCGAGAACTCGTGGTAGTCCAGATGTGGCTCTGACCTCTTGCTGAAGGTCTGTGCTCCGCCCGACAGCCCGTCCTGCCAAAGGCCATTCGCTTTCTTATGCCTGTCATCCTGGTTCTTCTGGTAGATGACGGGCACCATGCTTAGAAGTAAGTTCAAAAACTTGTCAGACTGAATGGTGTTTAGATTTAAAGTCCAATTGACAAAACCTCCTCCACTATCGGGGCTGCCACTCGTCTTGCAGGTGACAGATCTTCCTTTGCTGTGAGTCATGTTGTCATCACAGAAAGCCCTGTGTCCTCCAAACTCAAGTTCCACCAAGCATAGCAGAAACAACTGCCCCAGCGCTCCCCGAAGTTAAGCCATTGGCTTCGCTGTACAGGGAACGCTCCCGCTGGTAAGAAACATTCACAAGTTCTAGAGAGGGATTCAATCTGCAATGAAAAAGAAGATTTAAAACTTTGATTAACCACACTTACACTGATTTTCATACATGCACAGGAGCTATACTCTGAGTTGGACACAGATCAGTTTTGTGACATACAAGTGTTTTTTCGTTGTTTTTTTTTTAATAAAAATACAGCGCAGAAGCCAGATGTGGTGGTGCACACCTTTAACCACAGCACTCAGGAGGCAGAGGCAGGGCTGTCTCTGTGAGGTTAAAGCCAGCCTGGTCTATACACTGAGTTCCAAGTATGCCAAGACTACAAGGTGAGATCCTGCATCAAAAACAAAACAAACAAGATGTAGAAACGTTTTGCAAGCTATCTTAGATAAAAAGTGTTTTTATTTTTTATGCTCCGTGTAACGGAAGCCCATGTGAGGTCTTCAGCGGCCTCTGAAGTTCTACAGTGGATAGATACAGTGAAGGAATGAAGTGATGGCGTCTGTTGGACACAGTGGTGCAGTCCCGCAGTCGCAGCACCAAAGAGGCCACGGTAGAGGATTGCCAAAAGACAGACACCAGTCTAGGCTACAGCGAGACCTCTTTCTATCAAAGGCAGAGAAGAGAAGTGCTGGCTCCGATGGCTATGGCAAGGACTCAGAATTAAACTGTGCTTGTCTCAAGTTTCGGCACCAAAATAAATAAATTCTCTTAGCCACTTAAACGTAACAATATAAAAGACATAGAAAGTATATATGCGCTGGTTGTCTGGATGAGGATGCCCGTATAGGCGCCTAGATCTGGATGCTGAGCCCCCAGCTCATGAGCTGTCAGCGGGTAGGACTGGCCTTGTTGGAGGAGGTGTGTCACTGGTGGGATGAACTTTGAGATTTCAAAGGCCCAAGTCAGGCCAGTGTGTCTCTTTACCTGCTGCCTGCAGATCAGCTGCTCCAGCACCACGCCTGCCTGAGTGCTGCCATGCTGCCCTGCCCTGAAAATAACAGACTAACCCTCTGGAATGTGAGCAAGCCCGCCATTAACTGCTTTTCTTATAGAGCTGCCTTGGTCATGGTGTTCTTCACAGCAACAGAACAGTGACTAGGCGTGTGCCGTTTATGCTATTTCAGCTACTACAGGCAATTTGAATGCTTTTATTTCTGTGGCACTGAGGACTGAGCATAGGGCTTCGTACATGCTGTGTAAGCACTCGCCCTCTGAGATTCCATCCCACATGGTTGTACTTTTTCATTTTAAGGCAGAGTCTCAGTTGCCTGGGCAGACCTTGAATATGTAATCCTCCTGCCTCATTCTCCAGAGTAGCTGGGATCATGAGCCTGCACAACCAGGCACAGATACAGATGACTTAAGTAGAGAGAAGCGGGTATGGTGGCGCACATCTCTAATCCCAGCACTCTGGAGGCAAAGGCAGCAGATCTCCTTGACTTTGAGGCCAGGCTGGTCTACAGAGTAAGCTCCAGGACAGCCGGGGATAGATAGTGAAACCCTGCTGAGGGGGCGGGGGAAGGGACAGAAATCAGAAACTGCACTTTTGTTAATATCCCTGGTGATTTGCATACACAATCAAGTGTGAGATGCTCTAAGACACTCGATAATCTGATCTACCCTGGAGACCAAGCATGAATGTGAACTAGTGTGCAAACAGAGTGAACATGCACACACTACCAGCCAAAGTAGAAATGGTGGTAGCGGTGGGAGACACCATGGTGTGATCTACTAAAACAGAAGCAGCTCACACACCCTACAGCCCCACCACTTAAGAATCTCACCCTAAGCACATACCCTGAAGAGACCCTGTGTAAGACAAGATGACAAAAAAGAAGGGGGAGGGAGGGAGAGAGGAAGTGAAGGAGAGAGAGAGGAAGGCAGGGAAGGAGAGAGGGAAAAGGAGGGAAGAAGAGAGGGAGGGAAGGAGGGAGGGAAGAATAGAAAGAGGGAGGAGGGGAGGAAGGGAAGGAGTGGAAGGGGGAGGGGGAAGAGGAATGCAATGGATAGATCCATGAGAGGATTCAACTCAGTCACAAGAGAATGAATGGTTCTGTGTGAGGAATGGTATAAAGCCCGGAGATCCTTCACAGGTACTGCTTATGGAGCTTAAGTTCACAGTCTTAGCAAGCATTTACTGCTGTTCTCTGAATCATGCCCATGTCTTACAAAGGTGCTTGGGGCTAGAGACCTGGCTCAATGGTTAATAGACAGCAAGCACTTGGTGCTCTTGCAGAGAACCCAGTTCCAACAGGGCTGCTCACAACCACCTGGAACGCCAGCCCCAGAGGATCCAATGTCCTCTTCTGATCCTCGGACGCCAGGCACACACGCAGTGTGCATACGCGCATGTAGACAAAGGCTCAGACTCACAAGATGGAACTCCAATCTCTTTAGTCTCCAGAATGAGCGGTGCTGTGGCAGATCTTACCACAAACCCAGACATTGCTCCCTTCCTACAGGAGGATGATGAGCTCCACCTGTCGCCATGGTTTCCGGGACACTCGTCAGAATGACACATCTTCATCTCCGCTGACAGCAGGTCTAGCCATGATTCATTTGGGCTGATGGAATAAAGGGCGGCCACACACACCAGGAGGAATGATTCAGGGGATCTGACCCCAAATGGCTACTTACTTTCCTTTAAGAGAGAGTCTCCCACATACTGAGAAACTAAAGGTTCCAGTCAACCCTCAAGAGCTTCAAAATAACACTTCCTAAAGATCTGAATCTCAAAGCCCAGAACAGTTTCTTCTGAAATTAAGCACTTCCTGGGGCCGGTCAGATGACTTAGCAGCTGAGGGTGACAGTGACAGCCTGGCCTTGCAAACCCTGAAGACTAAAGTCAACCCCCGGGACCCACATAAATGTTAAAGGGGAGAATCAGCTCCACAACTGTCCTCTGATCTACACATAAACAACAACAACAATAGTAACAACAGGAACGATGATGATGATGATGACAAATAAAAGGTTTCGAAAGTTAAAAACATCGAGCATTAGGGTTACAGGAAACTCCATGAGAATTGTGGCATTAATGTCAAATTTTTGAAAAGCTGAAACTGGTGGGGCACGCCTTTAATCCCAGCACTCGGGAGGCAGAGGCAGGTGGATCTCTGGTCTACAAGAGCTAGTTCCAGGACAGGTAGGGCTGTTACACAGACAAACCCTGTCTCGAACCCCCCCCCCCCCAAATATAAATAAAAGAGAAAGAAAAAACCTGTTTACTAGAAACTACATGGTTAAACGGGGATCTTTTTTAATTTAGCAGGTATCATGAAAAAAGTCTAGTACCTATATAAGATTACAGACAAATGTAAACATTGGGGGGAGGGGTTCAAGACAGGGCTTCTTGGCTGTCCTGGAATTCACTCTGTAGACCAGGCTGGCTTCAAACTCACAAAGATAGATCTGATTCCCTCTGTCTCCTGAGTGCTAGGATTAAAGACATATGCCACCATGCCTGGATACAATTTTTTAATAACTTGTAATAGTTAAAGGTATCCATTTAGTCTCCCACTGACAATTATGAGACAGAAGGCAACATGAACTTCCTGTGCACGGGGTATGGTGGTCCACACCTGTAATCCAAGAGGTGAGGCAAGAATGTTGGGAAAGTTATTTTTAGGTGTATTACTTTTGTTTATCTCTGTGAAGCTGTGATTCCTTACCTGTCTAAAACACCAGATGGTCCTAATAAAGAGCTGAACGACCAATAATGAGGCAGGGACAAGGACAGGCAGGGCTGGCAGGCAGAGAGGATAAAAGGAGAGAGGAGGAGGGAGGAGGCAGAGAAGATCAGGGACCAGCCACCCAATCAACCATGGAGTAAGAAAGAAAGATATAAAGAAATAAGAAAGATTAAAAACCCAGAGGGAAAAGGTAAAGAGGATAACTTAAGTAAACCTGGCAAGAAACAAGACAAGCTAAGGCAGGACACTCCTAAGAATAAGCCTCTGTGTGTGATTTATTTGGGAGCTGGGTACCCCAAAAGCCAAAAGAGTAAAACATCAGGCTGGAGAGATGGTTCAGAGGTTAAGAGCACTGGCTGTTCTTCCAGAGGTCCTGAGTTCAATTCCCAGCAACCACATGGTGGCTCAAAACCATCTATAATGGGGTCTGGTGCCCTCTTCTGGCCTGCAGGCAAAACATGCAGCAGGCAGAACACTGTATACGTAATAAATAAATTTTTTTAAAAAAAAAGAGTAAAACATCATACAACACAAGAGTACTAATGGTTCAAGACTAAGGTTGGGCAATTTAGCAATATGTCTTAAGAAATGGGCTGGGGTATAGTTCAGTGGTAGAGCGCTCTCCTACCATGCACAAGGTCTTTGGTCTGATCCCCAGAACTGTGGGAAAACAAACATCATGGCGGCGTGAAGACTTTCCAAATGTGCTCTTCCTATTGTCTCAGGTGGGGCATGTTAGAGATGTACAACGATGGAGGCAGATATATGACTTTCTTTTGCTGTTGCATCTCAAGAAAAAATCTATTCCCAGGCAAAAGTGTAAAGAATGAGGGGCGGAGTCAGCAGCTACCCTATGAATACAGGTGAAAAACAAAGCTACAGTAATTTACATACTTTACCCTACCATTATTTTATTAAGCTGATTTACAAGTACTCAGAAATATAAGAATTAATATTCCCCCAAACACTGTCCTGCCTGATTTTATAATAAGTTTATATATAAGCTTTATATAAGTTTACCTCTAGAGTGCAATAAAAACTGTGTTCTGCTCAACGCCCACATCAAGCAGCTCAAACCGCCTGTAATAACAGCTTCGGGAAAACACAATGGCCTCTAGCTTCCAGCCCCCATAGGCATCCGCACTTACATGACCACACAGGGTACCCATGTGCCCACAAACACACACACACACACTCTAAAAAGCTGGCCAATGGGGCTGTTTTACTTTCTCGATCCCCAGGCGAGCTTTATTTATTAAAATACAATTGAAATGCCACTACAGTACACAGAGTTGGCATCTAAGAAAAATCTTACTTTGTTAGTGTCAACTGGAACCTTTCCACCTAAACTGCATCCAAGAACTCACAAGCTTGACTTAGGTAATTTGGAGTGAAAGGGCAACTGGCCACCATACAATACTCTGGCACTCTGGATACTGCACAGACAGAAGTCTGACGAGGTTCAGGCAATGAGTCAGCCACTACTCAACAGCCAGCCAATGCTGGCAGACTATCGTCAAACAGCATCAAAGTCTGCAGCCCTTAAGCTCGGCATAGCTGGAAGGCAAGCTAAACCTTTGTAAAAACTGTGTTGAAGCCCAAAGAAATAACAGTGGGGACAACAAAGTCTTCTTCTTGTGCTAAATCTTTACTACATCTCATAGAAATTTTCAAATGCAGAGACTCAGAGAAGCTAATTTGATTCTCAGGATCATAATCTCATTCTCTTTGTCTGTCTCTGTCTCTCTCCCCCTCACACACACACACAGAGACTTTTTAAAAAGAAAAGATGGCTCAGCCATTAAACGCAAGGCTCACAACCAAAAATATAAAAAGTAAATCTACTTAGAACTTGGAGCATGGATACATCAAAGCATGTTGAAAGCTGAGGATGTGCACCTGTGGTCTGTTACTCTGGTGGAGAGAGACCAGAGTTCAAGGCCATCATGGGCAAAATAGCAAACTCCCCCTCTTAAAGGATGGAAGGGGTGATGACAGGCGGGCCTGAAATCCCGGTACTGGGTGGAGGGGGAGGATTAAAACTTCAAGCCTAAACTTCAAGCTTCTTATAAAACCCTAGCTCAAAAATAAATAAATGAAGTCAACAGATGAACTAACACAATCAACTCTTAAACCACCGCATATTTACTAAGAAAATGCTGACAGGATAAATACATCTGTGTCCAGAGTGAGGAGGACTGAGTGACTAGCACTCCACCAAGCGCCCTCTGCTACGTTATATCTAGCCCCATCAAAACAACCAACTCAAGTGTGAAGAATCATCTAAATTATATATAAGCGGGTTTTTAATAAAAGAGGCAGTGGACAACAGCCTTTAACCCTAGTACTAGGGCGGGAGAGACAGATTTCTGTGAGTTCAAGACCAGCATGACCTACAAAGTGAGTTCCAGGACAGCTGGGATGACACAGGGAGACCCTGTCTCAAAATGAAGAGGGTTGGAGAGGTGGCTCAGCAGTTAGAGCACTGCCTGCTCTTCCAGAGGAGCCGGGTTCAATTCTCAGCACCCACACGGCAGCTCACCGCCGTCTGTCACCAGCCGCAGGGCATCAGACACCATCACTCTGACAAGCATGCAGGCAAAACATCAAAGCACACAAATTAAAAATAGACAGATCATCTCTTAAAAAGGCCAAAGAGAGAGAGAGAGATGAGCAAGCAATCGTGAGGATTCACACACTACCTGGAACAAGGCTTGTAACAGAACAGAAGCTGAATCGCAGAACTGTTTTGCAGTTGGAGAACTGCTTTTCAAACAACCAAAGGATATATCTTACATATATTCTGTAAAACTGCCCCCAAAAAACCACTCTTGCAACTGACATGTGATGGCTTACACCTGTAATCCCAGTACTCAAGTAGATCGCCCAAAAGCTTGAGGTCAGTCTGGGCCACAGAAATGAGTTCCAAGTCAACCTGAGCTACAGTTCAGATAATGGCTCAAATATAAATAACAATAGTATGTATTGTATACATCTGTGAAACTGACTAAAAAAAACTTAAAATCAATAGTTCTTATAAGGTGCCAAGATGGCATACCTAAGAATAACATGACTCATATTTCCTTGCCATCTCTCCAGCTCTTAGAGCCCTGAACAGACATGGGTAGAAACTGAGAGACAGCAGTTCACCAGTGTTCGGTAAGAATTGGTCGTTACTGGTAAACCATACCAACACACACTTAATATGTCTTTATCACATACCAACCCCCCCACATTCATATTTATTCAGCACAAACCCACTTCTGAAACCAACTTAAAGCCTGCACTGACTCATTGTATAATTCAACTGAGAGGTAAAATAAAAGCTTCCTGAATGGCCAAGAACAGAAAAGATGCCAACAAGTCAAAGTACAGAATGGGAGAGAGAGAGACAGAGACAGAGACAGAGACAGAGACAGAGAGAGAGAGAACACAAAATCAACATAACAAAGTTTAAATGAGAAACGAAGCTGTCTCTCTATGAAAAAATTACTTGCTCCATGTAAAGCTTTTGTCCTCTGTTTTAAGATTTAAAATGTCCCATAGAGAGTCACATATACCTGTCTGAAAGTGTCTAGATGAATTCCAGTGTTCTCTAGGCTAGCTGAAAAAATAATCATGCCTGCCACTTTGTAGTTCAAACACCTACTCAGCACTTCTAGCCCACAAGCAGGACTCCCACGAGATCAAGCCCCCTGCCGCGGAAGTACCTCACCTCCTTAGGTAGTGGAGTGAGGGACATGGGACGGTTCCTGTGCTGAGGCAAGTCTAACTCAGACAAGTAAGTCACCTTCCCAAGCAGGGACACTTTCACAGTGGCACGGGGGGGGGGGGGGGGGGGGG